>NW_026848443.1:0-85431 GCF_030435595.1 Desarmillaria tabescens
GAAATCAAGGATTGGCAGGACTGGTGCAAGACTCTTGATACTGCAGCTGGCATCATCTACTTATGCCTCGAACCTTTGCAAAAGGCCCACATAGAGGACTTCCATAGCAAAGGAGATCTGGAAGGCATGTGGGACAAGTTGAAAGCAACTCATCAGCAGTGAAAACTGATCACAAGGTTCATCACTTATGACACGTTCTTCAGCATCTGGAAAGAAGTGTTAGGATCATGCCAATAGGATTGTGGCAGTAAGTGCACATAGCGGAATGCCATGGGATGTGTCAGGCATAGGCAAAGCTATTAGCAATGTCACCCCTGAGCCAAAGCCCTAAGATGGATACGGACGGAAGTCCACAGAGTGGCAGAGATGAGGTAAGAGATAAGTCCAACGGATCAGAGTTCTGTGGACTGGAGAACGAGAGTGTGACTTAGAGTCAGAGAGAGAGATTGGGCTGAATCAAGTTGATATTCAAACTGAGTATCTACAGTGTAATTCTGAGGCTTATATACTAGTTAGGAGTCTGATCTAGTTCCTACTCAGAGTGGTCTACATTCTAGGGTTGTCAGGGGATGTATTCTACCAGTCGGTAGCTGATGGGGTCCAATGATATATTTGCTACCAATGTCAGGCTATTGATAAATTGTAATGTAGAAGTGAGATATAAAAGAATATGAAATGGAATATGAAATAGAAAGTGGGAACTGGAATCCATAGGTTTCCAGGCTGTGGTTTGTTGGATTGAGTGGAAGTCAGACTTCCATCAGCATGCTCATTACAAGAAGACAACAAAAGCCTCACCAATCTCTACTCTCATGTGACCAGATCTATGACCAAGATTCAGAATCTTCACCCATCCCATTTCAGCCTGACTCAGCTCAATGAGGAGCTCCAGTGTATGGCCTTGATCCATGCCCTATCATGCCCTGAGTACAACAATTTTGTCACATCACTTTTCCTCCTCTCAGAAAAGCTCACCCTTGACAGTATATAGACTGCCTTCCATGATCAGGAGAACAATGAAAAGCTCCATGGTAGTGATCCTCCCTCCTCTCTCACTCTCAAGGCTACCACCATCACTCCACCACATACTTCAGCTCCATCTACCACCAAAATTACCTGCACCTGGTGTCTTCATGACAACCATACCAAAGAGAAATGCATGACCAAAAAGTTTTCCCTCGCTCATGATTGCAAGTGAGTTGCTGACAAAGCAGGAGAGCACACCAGTGGGAAACACTGCCATGGAGGAAGTGGAAAAGCAGAAAAGAGGAATATGGCTGAGATGAAGGAAGAAACTGCCAGCCTTGCAAGTACTGATCTTTCCTCACCTACTGTTTCTCATTGGAATACTGATACAGGCATGTCTCATCATATGACTCCCCACCATCATTGGTTTCACATATACTCCCTGCATGTTGTTTCTATTCATCTCATGGACAATACCATCATTTATTCTGCAGGAGTGGAATCAGTAGTGTTCAAGCTAGAGGTTGAGGGGGAGAATGCAGACGAAGTTGAGCTCCACAATGTTCTACATGTACCTGAACTGTGGAATAATCTATTGTCTCCTTATTATCTCACCTGCAGCAAGGGCTTTGAGATGTGTATCATTGGTCCCATGGTTACATTCAGTCAAGGTGACAAAATTCAATTTACTGCTACTGTGAATGAGAACAATGTTGGCTATGTCAATGCACACACTCTGTCCTCTCCAACTACTATGGTATCAGCAAACACCAGCTCAGCAAGCACCTGCCTGATGGATGAGACTCTATGGCATAGATGTTGCTGTCATAAAAACTGGGATACTATTCAGACCATGTGAACTAAAAATGCTGTAAGAGGCATGAAGTGTGCTTCTGGTCCTACACATGACCCAATCTGCCCTCCTTGCTTAGCTGGAAAGCAGCACCATCATAACATTCTCTGAACCTCTTCTAAGACTCACAAACATCATGTACTAGAACTTGTGTACAGTGATGTGAAAGGCCTGCTATCAGTAGCAACTCCTGAAGGTCATCATTACTGGATAACATTCATTTGCAGTGTCTCCAACATCTGGAGGATAAAGCTGTTAAACCTGCTGAAGAGGCTCTGTGCGTGCCAAGCTCAAAATGCAATAGCATAGAAACACTAAACACAACCACTCTCACTCACACACACACAAAATCTCAGTAGTTCTGAGGAGATGTGCTGATACAAGCACACAATAACAATAGAATTAAAAGATCTCTTGCACTTGTCAAGATATAATAGTGCGTTAGCTTAAAAGAATTCTCTAAGTCCAAATACTTTTAGGACAGGAGGTGAGCGATATGTATCGCTCAGCCTCAAGGCAAAAGTAATGCTCTGCAAGCCCACAAACAGTTCCACAAGAATGTACGACCCTCAAATGAATGTTGCACTGCAACACACAGGTGGCCACAACCCATCAAACAATCTAAACACGACTTAAAGCCTCATGCTCTAAGCAGAAACACTTCAGAAACCTTTCATATATCCACAGGGTTCAAACCTATATGATCCAGAGACACAGAAACACAGAAACATGTCCACAAGCCACAGGGTTTGAACCTATGCTACTTGGGAATAAACCAAAAACCCTCAAAGAGTATTGACAAGCCAAAGGGTTCGAACCTCTGCCACTTGCAACAACTCAGAATTCACAAACACATTCCGCAAACACAAATGCACATTCAAGTTATCACAATACAATATTTCTCTGAGTTGAGCACAATCAATTACTGTCCAGAATCAAGCTAGGTGTCACGTGTGAGCAAGGCATGCCTCACGACCTCTCAAGTGTTTCAAAATAATTCTGGATCCAATAATATTCTCTCACTTGAAGCTACAAACACAAGTCCTTTGGTTGCACACTAGGCTCTCTGCTTTGTGTCACAACTGTGGGGGTCTGAAAGCTTGCTACCTACTTCTAATTACTGTGCTTTTATCTACAGCTAATTATATAAATAGAAATATCAAAAATAGATACGCTCCACCCCAGAGTCATTTCCTCTCTGTAACACATCAACCGCATGGTCACTAATTAATATTCTGAGTCAATCATCCGAGTTAGTGCTCAGTAACATGCTGCTCATTCCACTTGGCAAGGTCTAGAGTTGCCACATCATGTGGAATATTTCTCCTAATTGGCTCCTTGTTTTTAATTCCTCTGCTGCATACATCACTAGCAAGCCGGTATTTTTATTTGGTTGCTGCACCACCTTTTTCTTAGTTCACTATTTCATTCTGGGTACAGGGTTTCTCTCGTGTTGGCCAAAATCCTCTCAGGAGGCTCGGACTGGGTGGTCCTCGGTTCTGAATGACGTCTCTCAGTGATTGCCGGATTGGCAGGGTTCATGCATCATAGATCAATGTTGCATGAAGCTCTGTAAATATATTATCTTTTCAGTGTATTTTATTTGAGTGAGACGCTGCTGAGGGATGCATAGGGTGTGAGTCAGGGCACTGAGACTCCACACTTAAATGACACCAGTGTGCCACTCTAAGTCTAAGCCATGTGCTCCACTCAGATTATTTTATTATATGCTGCTTCTGCCTTAACAGGTGTTGCTCCATGCCGGGTATGCATTCTAATATTACTTAGTGGGTTGACACATGCTTGAACTCATAGAATTTGCAAAATTACATATATGCATGTGTTGCATGCATGTCATATCCCCTTCACTAAGCTTTGGACCTTCCATGGTCTGTGCATGTGGGTTCCCATAGATTCCAATGGGTCCTGGTTACCGTGGCAGCTTCTTTTCATGTGGAAAGAAGTCCTGAGTCATGTAGCATCATCGGCTTCTCATGACCATGGAAACTTCTTATGTTTTCTCTTCTCTTTTTACATCATGTTGAACATCTAGGAATATTTAAACTGACTCCAATCCATTTTCCTCTCTTCCTTACCCTCTCTTTCACTCCACCTCTGTGTCATACACAGGGGTTGTCCTCTTGTTATCTCTCATTTTATTTAGTACTTTCGTCACCATCACCATCACCTGTCATGGTCACTGAAGATGCCCTTGCCAATGCTTAAAGGGTTTTGTATGTTTCTGTTAGGATCATGCCAATAGAATTGCAGCAGTAAGTGCATATAGCGGAATGCCATGGGATGCATTGGGCATAGACAAAGCTATTAGCAATGTCACCCCTGAGCCAAAGCCCTAAGATGGATACGGACGGAAGTCCACAGAGTGGCAGAGATGAGGTAAGAGATAAGTCCAACGGATCAGAGTTCTGTGGACTGGAGAACGAGAGTGTGACTTAGAGTCAGAGAGAGAGATTGGGCTGAATCAAGTTGATATTCAAACTGAGTATCTACAGTGTAATTCTGAGGCTTATATACTAGTTAGGAGTCTGATCTAGTTCCTACTCAGAGTGGTCTACATTCTAAGGTTGTCAGAGGATGTCTTCTACTGGTTGGTAGCCGATGGGGTCCAATGACATATTTGCTACCAATGTCAGGCTATTGATAAATTGTAATGGAGAAGTGAAATATAAAAGAATATGAAATAGAATATGAAATAGAAAGTGGGAACTGGAATCCATAGGTTTCTGGGCTGTGGCTTGTTGGGTTGAGTGGAAGTCAGGTTTCCATCAGCATGCTCATTACAGTATCCCCCTCTTAGCATTCTTGCCCTCAAGGATGCAGATCCTGATGGCCGAGTGTGATTGCATGGAATTTTTTCAGGTTGGTCATGTGGCTTTTCACCTCTTAGCTTTCTACCACCACCATTTCTTCCATTTTCTGAGTTTTGTCCTCGTCGTTGGCCAATGTCGTCCACCATTGAATACCACGCTTCCATGACTCCTGAACCATATGAACCTGCCTCGACACCCAAAGATATTTGGCCTGAAGACCTAGAGGCCTTTTATGATGAGCAGGATGCTGCAGAGAAGGCTAGGGAGGATGCCGCAGAGGCCCATGAGGCCTGGAAGGTGCAGAAGCAAAAGGAGGAAAAGAGGCGGGCTCTGGAGTTAGAACAGTGAGAGAAAAAGTTGGCACAGGAAAGGAAGGTTGCAGAGGCTAAAGCAAGGAAGGAGAGGGAGGAGCAGGAGGCTGCAGAGAAGAAATGGCAAGAGGAGACAGAGGCTAAGGTGAAGGCAGAGGCTGCTGCCATGGAGCAGTGGAGGTTGGAAGAGGAGGCAAGGGCCTTAGAAGAAAGGCGGGCCACAGAGGCGGAGAAGGAGAAGGAGAGGGTAGATGGGAATGAGGGGAGCAAGGTTGGTAGTGGGTCCAATGGAGATGACAAGCAGGAGAAGGACCTGATGGGGAAGGCGTTGAAAAAGTTGGTAAAGCAGAGGAAGGATAGGAAGGGTAAGGGCAAGGCAACAGATTTGGAGGCTGCAGGGAATTCAAAGAAAAAGAAGGTCAAGTCCAGTGTGGTGGTATTGAGTGGAGAGGAGGAAGTCGCAGGGCCATCTGGGAGGCTGTTGAAGAAGTTGAAGACTGAGCCTGAGATGCAGGCAGATGATGAGGAATATAAGGATAATGGTAGGTTCTTCTGCAGGTTCTGGCTATTTTGCTGATGGTGTATAGAGCATTGTGGATGTTGTAAAGTGGACGACGTAAAATGTTTCATTTGCCACAGGCATACTTGTGAATGGTGCAAATTAAAGAAAAGCAAGTGCATGTTTCCCCAAGGTGATGGCTCAGGATCTGCAGGGTCTAGTGAGGTCTTGGACCTCCTACAAAAACTCTGCAACAAGATGGACGATTTCCAGAAGACTTGGAGAGGGTAGAGGGAAAGGTGGATTTCCTTGGAAGCTGTGTCAATGACTTGGTCAATGATTTTCATGAAGGTGATGCTCCAGAATGGCCGTCGGATTTCATTGATGAGGAGTTTAGGGAGGAATGGGCAGCATCTAAGGTCAAGCTTGAGGACCTCAAGAACATTAACTCGGAAGCCCTATGGATCATAATGCGGATGCACCTGGACAAGGATGTCACCCATGTCTGGAATGCCCAAGTTATGGGCACAAAGTCCCTCGATCCTGAGGATCCCTTTGAGCTGGCAAACATGGAGGTCTGGTATGAGTGTCTTGGGGAGGACAGCCTTTGGTTGGCCATTGAGCATCGTGACCATTTTTTAGATACAAGGGCAAAGTTTTATGCCCTTGGAGGCCATCGGATTGAATGGGTGTTGTGGAAGAAGTATCTCGAGGACATGGAGGAGTTTTTAGTAGAGGATTCTGAGGGAGAAGTGGATGCTGAGGAAAAGAGGGAAGAGATGTGTCCTGGCGTGGGTGCCATCAGAATTCTGGCATTGGATGAGTTGGAGTTGATCGCCATGAGCAATGAAGAGAAGGAAGATGGAGGGGAAGATAAGATGGATGAGGATGTGGTCATGGGAGAGTTGGTGTGCATGGAATCCTAGGCACCCTTCTTGGACTTGTATATATTTTTTGGATCTTGTCTTGTACATGGATTTTGAAAGCGTGGGCCCCGATGGGCATAAATATATATATATCCTGGCTTGTATGCTTGAGTGAATGAGAGAGAAATAAGGAAAGCAAGAACTAAGCATCCAATGGGTTCCATTCTCAATTAGGAAGGTAATTTGCAATAGTTTTCCAGGATTTGATTTGAAATTCAAGGAGCAGGGACCGTAGGGAGCTGATAAGTTATGGGTAGGTCAAGAGGTAGTGGGTGAGGGTTTAAGAGAGGCTTTGCGCATGGTGATTTTGGATAGCAGTCCTGGTTTGTCTGGGTAACAATGGTGGAAATCTTCAATGTATTCATCTGCAGAGAATTCTGTAGTGGGGATCCAGGCAAACTCTTCATCAGTACCTTCATAACCCAACCATTGGACTTGGTATAGGAGTGGACAGCAGAACTGACAGTTGAGTTTGGAGTCGAGGATTTGAGAGATCTCGTACTGTTCTTCACCATTGACTTCAACTGGAGGTGGTGGAGGTTGGGTATGATTAGGGATAGTATTGGTCTCTATGGGTTCAAGTTGGGAGACATGGAACATAGGGTGAATGAAGCGGAGGTCTGACGGGAGTTTGAGAGTGAAGGAATGGGATCCTGGCTGAGCAATGATATCAAATGGTCCTAGGAATTTTTCAGCAAATTTCGCAGTAGGGCGAGTAGTTCTGATATGTTTGGAGCTGAGGTAGACCTTGTCACCTACTTTGAAGTCAGGAGCTGGAGACCATCGCTTGTCTGCTTGGAATTTGTAACAGGACTGAGCATAAGTGATTTCATCTCGAAGGAATTGGTGGAGCTTGTCAAGGTTAATGATTAAGTCACAGGCCTGAGTGGAGGTGATGTCGCATTCAGGATGTACAGTGATATTGGGATGATAGCCTTTGTTAGCGAAGAATGGGGAGATTCCGGTGGAAGCATTGGGAGCATTGTTGTAGGTAAACTCGGCAATGGGTAGTAAGGTATCCCAATTGTCTTGTTGGTAGGAGCAGTAGATATGGTGACACGCATGCAACACATTCATACGTGTAATTTTGCGAATCCTGTGAATCCAAACATGTGTCAATCCACTAAGTAATATTAGAATGCATACCCGGCATGGAGCAACACCTGTTAAGGCAGAAGCAGCATATAATAAAATAATCTGAGTGGAGCACATGGCTTAGACTTAGAGTGGCACACTGGTGTCATTTAAGTGTGGAGTCTCAGTGCCCTGACTCACACCCTATGCATCCCTCAGCAGCGTCTCACTCAAATAAAATACACTGAAAAGATAATATATTTACAGAGCTTCATGCAACATTGATCTATGATGCATGAACCCTGCCAATCCGGCAATCACTGAGAGACGTCATTCAGAACCGAGGACCACCCAGTCCGAGCCTCCTGAGAGGATTTTGGCCAACACGAGAGAAACCCTGTACCCAGAATGAAATAGTGAACTAAGAAAAAGGTGGTGCAGCAACCAAATAAAAATACCGGCTTGCTAGTGATGTATGCAGCAGAGGAATTAAAAACAAGGAGCCAATTAGGAGAAATATTCCACATGATGTGGCAACTCTAGACCTTGCCAAGTGGAATGAGCAGCATGTTACTGAGCACTAACTCGGATGATTGACTCAGAATATTAATTAGTGACCATGCGGTTGATGTGTTACAGAGAGGAAATGACTCTGGGGTGGAGCGTATCTATTTTTGATATTTCTATTTATATAATTAGCTGTAGATAAAAGCACAGTAATTAGAAGTAGGTAGCAAGCTTTCAGACCCCCACAGTTGTGACACAAAGCAGAGAGCCTAGTGTGCAACCAAAGGACTTGTGTTTGTAGCTTCAAGTGAGAGAATATTATTGGATCCAGAATTATTTTGAAACACTTGAGAGGTCGTGAGGCATGCCTTGCTCACACGTGACACCTAGCTTGATTCTGGACAGTAATTGATTGTGCTCAACTCAGAGAAATATTGTATTGTGATAACTTGAATGTGCATTTGTGTTTGCGGAATGTGTTTGTGAATTCTGAGTTGTTGCAAGTGGCAGAGGTTCGAACCCTTTGGCTTGTCAATACTCTTTGAGGGTTTTTGGTTTATTCCCAAGTAGCATAGGTTCAAACCCTGTGGCTTGTGGACATGTTTCTGTGTTTCTGTGTCTCTGGATCATATAGGTTTGAACCCTGTGGATATATGAAAGGTTTCTGAAGTGTTTCTGCTTAGAGCATGAGGCTTTAAGTCGTGTTTAGTTTGTTTGATGGGTTGTGGCCACCTGTGTGTTGCGTGCAACATCATTTGAGAGTCGTACATTCTTGTGGAACGTTTGTGGGCTTGCAGAGCATTACTTTTGCCTTGAGGCTGAGCGATACATATCGCTCACCTCCTGTCCTAAAAGTATTTGGACTTAGAGAATTCTTTTAAGCTAACGCACTATTATATCTTGACAAGTGCAAGAGATCTTTTAATTCTATTGTTATTGTGTGCTTGTATCACACATCTCCCCAGAACTACTGAGATTTTGTGTGTGTGTGAGTGAGAGTGGTTGTGTTTAGTGTATCTACACTATTGCATTTTGAGCTTGGCATGCACAGAGCCTCTTCAACAGATGTACTGTTCCAGAGTTTTATTAACACGTTCAGTTTGTCCGTTGGCCTCCAGGTGGTATCCGGAAGTGAAGTGAAGCTCCCTATCCAAAGCTTTGGCAAGAGTGCGAGTGAACTGGGAGACAAATTCAGAGCCGCAGTCGGATGTTATATGGTTGGGAACACCATGCTTAGCGAACACATGGGTAATGAATAACCGGGCAAGCCCCTCAGAGTTGATGGTGTCATGAGTAGAGATAAAAATTGCTTGCTTACTTGCGTGGTCGACCACTACAAGGATAGCAGTGAATCCATTGGAATCCGGTAGTTGTTCAATGAAATCCATAGAAATGGAATCCCATGGGTGTTCTGGGACTGGCAAAGGTTTGAGTAAGCCAAAAGGGCAGTGTCTAGGTGTTTTGTTATGTCCACAGGTAGTGCAAGATTTAACGTAGTGGCGAACATATTCATGCATTTGTGGCCAGATATAATTCCATTGGACAAGTTCAAGAGTCCGATTTTGACCAAAGTGACCTGCTAAGATGTGGTCGTGATTGTTTTGGAGAACACAAAGACAGAGATCATCAGAGTCCAGGACATAAATATGACTGTCAAGATGTAGTAGTCCTGATTCATCCATGGACCACCGAGAGGAGTTGGAAGGGGCAGATGCAAGTCGAAGGCCTTTGGTGGCAGCGGAATCTGACGGCTGTGCATTCTTGATATCAGAGTGGAGCTTGTTGATGTCCATGATAGCACTAGCATGTAAGACAGGACCTTCAAGGAATGTAGCGTGGAGTGAAGCGGAGAGTTGTTCTTGAGTGAAAACAGGTCAGAAATTGTGAGGATTGACTTGAGCATATTGACTATCCCCCTCTTTAGGGTAGACGTCCCATCGTCTAGTAAGGGCATCCAGTTTCCCACCAAGTTTACCCAGTCGGAACTGAATAACGAGGTTGAATTGCGAAAGGAATTCGGACCAGCACACTTGACATCAAGTAAGGATCTTGGTAGTAGAGAAATACTCAAGGTTCTTGTGGTCTGTAATGATGTCAATGGCCTCTGCAGAGCCTTTGAGGTAATGATGCCAATATTTGAAGGCTTCAAAGATGGCTAGAAGCTCTTTATCATGCATATCATAGTTGAGTTCAGCACCGTGGAGACTCCAGGACAAGAATGATATTGGATGGATCTCACCATCCTCAAGGTAAATGGATAGGGTGGCAGCAATAGCATAGTCGGACGCGTTGGTTTCCATGACCAGTTGACGGTCAGGAAGCCAGTAGGTAAGGATAGGGGCATGAGTAAAAGCCTGCTTTAACTCATTGAAAGCAGATAGGCATTCGTCATCGAATTTCCACAGAGTTCCTTTGTGAGTGAGTTGTGTTAAGGGCAGGATGATCTCACTGTACTCATGAATAAAACGGCAGTAGAAATTAGCAAAGCCAAGGAAGGATTGGATATCCTTGACCTTCTGTGGAACTGGCCAGTCAGTAATAGCTTTGACCTTGTCTTTGGACATGCATAGGCCTTCGGGTGAGAGGATGTAACCAAGATATTCGACAGAGTCCCGATGGAATTCACATTTGGAACCCTTGCAGTAGAGGCCATTGGCTCAGAGTCTGCAAAGGACTTCACATACATGTTTTTGGTGATCTTCAGGATTGTCGGAGTAGATAAGGATGTCATCAAGGTATACAACCACAGATACATCAAGCATATCAGAAAAGATGTCATTGACAAAGCATTGGAAAGCCACGGGAGCGTTGATGAGTCTAAATGGCATGACATGCCATTCAAAGGAGCCGTAGCCAGTCCAAAAAGCAGTTTTCCATTCATCACCCTCGGCTATGTGGATGAGATGGTAGGCATATCAAAGGTCTAGCTTGGTGTAGAGACAAGTGGAATGTGTGGAATCGAGGAGGTCAGAAATGAGGGGCAGAGGGTAATGGTATTTTTTAGAGATTTTATCAAGTCCATGATAATCTACACAGAGTCTAAGTTCACCAGTTTTCTTCTTGACAAACAGTACCAGAGCTCCATGTGGAGAGCAGGAAGGAGTGATAAAACCATTATGGACATTATTGTCAATAAACTCGCGTAAGGCTTTTAGTTCAGATTCGGAAAGGGAATAGATAGGACCGAGCAGAGGAGTGGAACCTTCCTCAATATTGATCTTGAGGTCATAGGGGCAATGCTCAGGGAGTTTTTCAGAAAGGGAGTCACTGAATACATCAGCAAATTCATGGTACTCCAGTGGGACGTCGAATAAGTCAGTGGGGGCTGCGGAGGTAGACTTGCCACTAACACTAGGCATAGAAGGTTGTAATGTGAATTGTTGGGCCCCTTCTTCTGCACAAGCTTGGGCAAAAGTGGCAGCCGAAATAATAGATATCTTGGGGGTGGCCGAAGCACCAAAGGAAGGAATGGTAGGGTAGGAATAGATAGGTTCGTAAGGTGGCAGAGCCTGTCGGGGTCTCAATTTTGGGATGGGAGGTGAGGATTGGGATAGTGGAATTGGACTGGAAGAGTCCAAGCGGACTGGCACATGTGTGTCGGCAGCCACGGAAGCACTTGAAGAGGAAACAACTGATAATGGTGAACAGAAAGTGATACTGTGCTTTACTGTCAATCAACAGATTGTAGCAGGAGAGCCAGTTGTATCCCAGAACAACATTACAAGATGAATCTAGATGAGTGACATAGAAGTCAATAGGAAGGATGTCTCTGGAAGGGAAACAGATTGGGAAGGAAATAGATTGGGAGATGTGAGATCTGATGGAGCCATCAAGAAGCTGAAGTTGGACAGGGGGGATGGATTTGGTAAGGAGATTGTGATCCTCAACATACTTCGAATCAACAAAGCAGTGGCTAGAGCCAGAATCAATGAGTGTGAGAAAACAAAAGATAGTTGAAATGGGTGAACCATCAGACTCCAATTTGGAGCTGACTTCAGATGAGAGAGAAACAGTTAGGGAATGATTGGAAAGAGCAGCAGCATTGAGGGTTACGATCTCCAGTGCACTGTGACAGTCAACGCAATCCTGTCCTAGTGCAGAGGATACAGGGTTGCTCTCTAGTTTTCCAATTCTGATGGAACTGGTTCAACAGAGGCAGAGGGTTCAGGAGTAGAAGACACAGCAGCAGCATGACCTCAAGCAGAGGCTGCAGCCTTGCGCTTGTTACAGTCCTCAGTTTTTTGCTTACCTCCACAGAACATGCAGAGGTTGTTCTTCCGACAGCGGTCCTTTTCTTCTTGAGTAAGACGGCCATCTTTGCCTAGCTTGTCAGTGTAGGGCTTAGGGGTGGAAGAGGAAGAGTTGTTGGGGGAAGATGAAGATGATCCCATGGAGCCCAAATGGGAGGACTTTTGGCTCACGGAGTTGGAGTTGGGAGATGAAGAGTTAGAACCCTTCACCTTGTTGCCATTGCTGGAAGAGGAAGATGGGTTACTGCGATTTTCTCAGGAGATTTCGGCTTTCCAAGTCCAGTAGCAAGCATTGAGCTCTTGAGCAAGATTCCGCATATCATGGAGATTATTGGGTTTCCCGTGGTGAGCTATATCATCCTTGATGTGGGAGCAAAGGCCACGATAAAAGGTGTGATGAAAGGAGTTGTCACTGTAGCCAATAATGGCAGCATACTGATTGAATTTGACAATATACTTCATGATGCGGTCTCTGTCATGCATGCAAAGGTTTTCGAGTTCATCTTTGGCATCTCTGATGGCATCGAAGGGGCCAAAGTTGGTTCGGAGTTCTGAAAGGAAGGCAGCATAAGAGTATGCCCAGGCAGGAGGGTTGTGGTGATTAGGGTGGAGGATATCTGATTCAAACCAGTTGAGTGCGACACTGGAAAGGAAGGAGATGGCATAGTTGACTTTGGCCGTGTCCGATCAGAATGCATCAGGACAGTCGTTGAAGTTTAACTGGAGGGAGACAATGAAGGCTTTGAGTTTTTGGGAGTCTAAACCATTGAAGGTATCTGGTTCCTTGACCTTGGTGCGTACAGCATGTTGTCGATTGCCATTGACAGCATCAGAGACGCTGTGGAGGACATTCATGAGTTGAATGAGGATCTGGGCATTGTTATTGGGAGGGTTAGGATTGTTACCAGGATTGTTGTTAGGTCCTCCTCCAGGACCACCAGGATTGGGTGGGCCACTGCCAGGATTTCCTGATGGGTGTCCATGGCCATTCATTGGTGTATGAGGGGGGAATTCCCTGTCATCATGACCTTGGATATCATTGAACAAAGACATAGTTGGATTCCATGGGGGGTCACTTTGACACTCGCCCCAGCCATTGGATTCTGTTTGCTGAGCTAGGAAGGGGTTAGGCGATTGGTTAGCATCAGATTGGCGAGCCATGAAGCCACTGTGCAAGTAGGTTTCCCTACAGGAGCATTGGGACAGGACAGAATCCACTCCAAAGGAAAGCAGACCCTCCTTTGAGGCAGAGGCAGGTATATCCTTCATGGTATAGGTTCAGTTGTTGGCTGTGGAGTTGCGGTTGGTTTCTGGAGGAAGGATGAAGGTAGAAGACATGATTTAGATGAAAATTTCGACTCAAGGGTTTGAGTTCCAATATACTGTTAGGATCATGCCAATAAGATTGCAGCAGTAAGTGCATGTAGCAGAATGCTGTGAGATGCATTGGGCATAGGCAAAGTTATTAGCAATGTCACCCCTGAGCTGAAGCCCTAAGATGGGTATGGATGGAAGTCCAAGGAATGATAGGGAAGGATTGGGAGATAAGTCCACCGGATCGGAGTTCCACAGATTGGAGGACAAGAGTTGACTGAGTCAGAGAGAGATTGGGCTGAACCAAGTTGATATTCAAACTGAGTATCTACAGTGTAATTCTAAGGCTTATATACTAGTTAGAAGTCTGATCTAGTTCCTACTCGGAGTGGTCTACATTCTAGGGTTGTTGGAGGATGTATTCTACCAGTTGGTAGCCGATGGGGTCCGATGACATATTTGCTACCAATGTCAGGCTATTGATAAATTGTAATGGAGAAGTGAAATATAAAAGAATATGAAATGGAATATGAAATAGAAAGTGGGAACTGGAATCCATAGGTTTCTGGGCTGTGGCTTGTTGGGTTGAGTGGAAGTCAGGTTTCTGTTGGCATGCTCATTACAGCTACCAAAGTCAATAATGAGGAAGATGCAAGTGGATCAGGCTGGATCAGAGGACTATTTTGTGTCATTGCATATGTGTACTTATGTATCCAAGCATTTGTATACTCATGCAGACTGCATGGAGTTCTACAAACCTATAACATGCATTAAAAATGAAAAAATGAGGTGCATGTCCTAAGGAAAACTACTTTACAGGGACTAATGATGTTTGGATGAACTATAAAATACATATACATATACAATTCTTGACTGTTTTCAGTGACTCAGAGAGGCTTGTGCAAGTAGAAGATGTATTCTGAGGGTGCATTCCACTTGCTTGATCACCCCAGACTATACAACCATACAGTGATTGAGTGGCTGTGCAACTTCTTTTTTGTCTCCTTATCACCATGTTGTCTTGCCTTCATGCTCACATAGCATTCATGTAGTGCTGTATTTTTGTAGTAAAGGTATGTTCCATTTAGTTTATTACCTCTAACTTTTATTTAGGTCTTTTCAGTGTGTCTAGGTGCTCCAAGAGCCCCAGATAGCATACATCCTTGACTGGCCCACCATGCAAGCCCTCAAATGAGGGCAGCACCATATATGAACCACCCAACAATGATGAAACCAACACTACTACCATTGATGATGACAATGCCTGCCAATTTCCCCCCCACAGCTCAAATTCAACCCTGATCCTCATTCCAATTGGCCCACACATCCCCTGCACTGACATCAAAGCAAATCACTTGCATTCATGACATGTGTACCCATGAAGACCTAGAATACATCAACAGATTCAATATCAGCCCAAATCTCTGAGCTGGAGACACCACGAAGCACAAACACAACCACCATGAAGACAATAATGTGCAGGATGACAGTGATGACAACGGGGTCAAGGATGATTATACTGTGATGGAGGGCTATTGGAGGATATGGAGAAGGTCTCTGTAGAAGAAGGATGTGCACGAGGGCTGCAGGGAGGTGGGAGAGGTGGATTGGGATAGCAGGACAAGAGCAGGCCACCAGTGGCAATGATGAGCCTCAAGGCTCTGTATGCTCAGAATTCATGGATTTTGTACTATAATAAATGCCCTGTCCACTTAGCAGACTTTCACTAAGTCAATGATTACAGTCATGGCAATACTCACTTTTACTGCCAAACATCCTTTCCAGCTTGTATTCCACATCAATAAGCACCACTTCATTAATGCTGCCAGGCACCTGATTGCAGATCTCATGGATATAGGACCATCATTGATTGCCTAGCACAGCCATCACTGACATCAGCATCAAGTGTCACTTAATATAATGCTACAGCTAAAATACCTATTCCACAGTAAAAGACTTAATATCATGACCTTTCCACCCACTTTACTAAGGCTGTTACAACACCAAGACAATGCTGCACACATCTACTTCAGTGCACTAGCTTCAATGTACTTTGTGTTAAACACTAACTCGAATCTACTCCAAGGCTGATCTCTATCCTGTCACTCACATTCAGTGATTCAGTGTTAGAGAGGTGTTGGTTGATTGCGAGAAGTTAGGCATCACTTTATAGCGAAAGCAAGGAGCCTGTAAGAGTTAGGAGTATATAACCTTAGCCGAAGCTGGGGTCTAAGGCCACAGCATAGGCTAGCTTAAATACATGTTAGACTTGTACTAAGAATAGTATCTACAAGGGCACGTGCAGTGAGAAGCGCATCGTTTAGTGAATGAGGAGTGAGGACACTAAAAGAAGTGTACTCCCGATGAATGAGAGTAAAGAGCACATATCACCTGCATCTGCATGGGACTCCATCTGAATAGGCTGCATCCTGTAGACCGCCCTCGACTGGCAGTCGACTCTTGTCCAACTACTAAGAAGCATGATGGTGCATGCGGGTCATTGGTCATCTGGGGTGTGGCAGCTGTGAACTGGGGTGACAGCAACCAGGTAAACAGGTAAGGAATGTGCTAGCAGAATATCATGGGTCTGAGAGATAAGATAGGCAGGTCCAGGGTTCCGAGGGATAAGGATAAGATAAGATAAGGAAAATAGGGGTAAAGTCATAATAATACCCCCCGACTAAGACTGTCGTCCTGACAGTCCTTTAGACGTACTCACTCCCTGAGTTGAGGGAGTTAGTAGATTCCATATCCCATTTGTAGTCCCTGGTTTGTTCCCAAGCAGACATGCCCCGTTCTTCTTGGACGAAGCTGGGGTCGGTCTGAGTCGTTAGAGGAGACATGGAACACTCGTCTTCAAAGACATCTTCATCCGTGTCCGATGAATAAAAGCCCTGCTCGTCAAAGGATAATGGATCGGTATGATTCCTGTTGGCAATTGGAATATTATGATTTCATGCTCTATCTTATCTTATCGGTTTCCTCATAATCTCGCTATGCTAACTTTCCGAACTTGATCACATTCTACCATGAGGGTTCAGTACGTTTACCGCACCGTTGCAGACACTTGTAGTATATTTAGCACGACCCAAACTGTATTTAAGTAGCTCGACTGCAGGTCTTAAACCTCAGTCTTGAACTAAAGTTTATTCACCCGATAACCTAGTCTGAACTCACTCTCGCTAAACTAAGCGGAAGCTCCCTGCACCCAAACCTGCGGACAACATAAAGCACCTGACCGAAGTGCGAGTCACGCTTAGTTGTTTGATCTTGTTTGTGTAATCGGTCACTAACAATTAGTTCAAGACTTTCTTACTCTTCATCAACCACCACGTTGACGAACAGTAACGAATGAACCCTATCGAACAAGCCGTCACCGACCTCATAGGACTCCAAGGCTTCATTGCCATAGCCTACCTCACCCTCCTGTATGGATACGAATATGGACGAAGGCAGGAGCAAGTCTCCGAAGAAACTATCCCCGTCGAAGCCCCCAACCAGGAGGCTAGACGAGCGGAGACACCCCCCCCCCCCCTGAATACTTCCCCAGAACAGATGGGGACGTCACCTACCACTTCATATTCATCCAAGATGACGACTTCATCACAGAAGACTCCGACTCAGACACCAGCTCCGAAATGGAAGGATGGCCCGCACAAAGAGGCCCAGTCATTGAAGAAGAAGAAGAGCGAAGAATCTACGAAAGGGGGATGGACGAGCGTGTTCTCTCTCCCATTACTGAGGAGGAAAGCGAAGGGGAAAGCGAAAGAAGTGACCCCTGGAACGCTCCTTCCCCCACTTCAACCGAGAACTCGGCCGCCAACCCTGGATATGATTCCTACGGGAGACGCCTCTATCAAAGAGGGCTTAGATATCATCTGGGAGAAAGAAGAGCAGCTGAAGATGGAACTGGAGGCAGTTCAGATGAGGAAAGCAGCAATACAGAGGAAGACGACCATGGCCACAACCTCCCAGGCCCAGACAACGATTGGTCCCCTCCAAGGCTGGACTCAAGAGGAGAGACCTGGGGAAACCACTACGCCAGGGAGGACTCCTCAGATGATGAAGGGAGCTACCTCAATCTTGTCACACGTCCAAACACCCCGATCATCATCAACGACAGGAGCGGAGAAGCAATTACCGAGCTCGACCAATGCGAGCCCACGTACGACGCCGACACCAGCTGCGATGTATGCAGACAAATACAGGACTACGCCGATGCCTGGCTCATGTACCAAGGAATTGAGCCCCCATCATCCATCGTCCCGTACGCCATCTACCCCCTCGCTGCCGAACATCCCCTCACAGCCCCAGTCCCTTTCATCGCACCCTGGGTATGGGATCGACCCAGAAGGCCCGATTTCGATCAGGTCATTCTCAGGGTCAATGAGTGGGCCTGAATCATCAGAAACTGGAACCGAGTCATTACAGGAAGCACAGAGCCTTTCGAACGAGTCCGACCAATCGGACTTAGAAGAAGGCGAAATCTACGAGAACCCTGGAATAGGGCCGCCTTCGATTTGGAGCGGCAACACTGGGCAGGAGAGTATGGAGATGAGGACATTGTCCCAGAATTCGTGGAAGGATCTAGCTCGGGAGCCTACTGAGGCCGAGCTTGAAAATATGACTTATTTGGAAATGCTTCATTGGACAGAAAAGAAATTACCACGGGAAATCTCGTGGAACGGGACACCGCAAGGCCGATACTTCCAGAACAACAGAAATAGTCACATCAGAGGACAGGTGCTATATTGAGAAACCATCTTCCATACCAATCTCCTGTGGAACCAAGTACATCCAGATGACTACGCAGACCCGGGAGAACGGTATGAAGTGCCCAAACCATCCGAGACGTCAAGTGGAGAAACGGTGGACCTAAGCCACCTAGCCATTCTCAAGAGAACAGGGTACGTCGACCCTAGCCAGCTATTCGTGGCAGCAGGAACCCCAGGAAGCACGGGCGCAGCAGCAGCAGCAATCCCCGTGGTTCCAGCACCCGCACCGCAAAGACCATTATCACTGCATCATAACCCAGCACTACGATTGCTACCAAGACCCACAGCAATCCCTATTCCTGCAGACCCGGTACAACCACTGGCCACACCACCACCATTCCTAGTTGGAACGGCAAACACCAACCCGTGGGGACAGGTGAAGCCCCAACTAGCCGAACCCCCAGACAAGTTCAGAGGGGCTTCGAACAATGTGGACAGGTTCTTCAATCAATGTGAAGACTACTTTGCGGTATTCCCACAGCAGTTCACTATGAACGCGCATGGACAAAGCCTGAACAGAGTCGTGTTCTGCACATTCAGATTCACGGACAAAGCCTTACACTGGTGGAATGATGCCAGGGATGACTACTATGACCCCACCTGTGACCACCTGCGATATCTGGCATATCATGTATTCAAACAACTCGTAGAAGATCAATTCCGAACCGACACGGAGGTGGAACTCAAGCTACAGGAGTTCAAACGCCTATGCCAAAACACATACAAATCAGCAAAGGAATTCTTCCGGGACTTCGAAAGGTTAGCCCGAGAAGCAAAGAAGCGAAACAACGAGGACTACATGATCGAAATTCTAAAACCCGCCATCCGAAGAAACGTGAAAACTGCCATACACGCTACAGGAACCGCGCTACCATGCACCTATGCGGAATGGAAATACCGGGTGGAACAAATGGACTATAACTACCAGGTTGGATTAGCAGAGGATGCAGGAAGGAGCAACACAAATCAGGGACAGCAGGGAAAGGGAAAAACCGGAAACTCCCAGACCGACAAGAAGACCGGAACAGGAATGACGTATGGGGGACAGGGACAACCCATGGAGATTGACAGGCTGTGAAAAGAAGGCAGATGCTTTCGCTGTGGTCACAAGGGACACTGAAAGCAGGACAACAAGTGCCCGAAGGACGAAAGCACTTGGCTCATCAAGCACCAACCCAAGTTCTCCCGAGCAGAGGTTAGGGCCATGTATCAACAAGTATTGAAGGATGAAGAAACAGAAGCCTCCACATCGAAGATCGAGGAGGTAAAAGAAGAGCCGGCGGCGTAAGCAACAAATGCGCATCGGCAAAGGACCTAATTTCATTTAGTGGTGCATCACAAAAACCCGCAGGTCGGACTAATGTACTGCATGTAGTACCTTGAGGCAATGATCACATGTTCACGCATTCACAAAATGAAATTACTCAGTTGCATAAAAAGAACAGTGTACAGGGGATTACCACCATGCTCGAAGAAGAACCCCATCCAAGATCCTTGGCCACCAGTGCGAAAGCACAAGCAGCTAATGCTGTGCAAGGTGGCGGGACATTCGGGATCAACCTCACTCCGTCGAGGGCAGATGATGGCGCGGGGAACAGAGGAAGAGTGGCCAAGCCCAAGGTGAGCAGTGAAGAACCCCACTTGGGGGCGGAATGTATGTGCCAGCCACGAGTGACCAGCTGCCCTCACCGTGGAACAGAGCCGCAAGAGGGAACACGAATCCCCAGCAACAAAACCGCTGCCCCGCAAAGAACAGTCCAGACGAATGGGGACCCCATCCCAATAATAACGGTGCATCTCCCTCCCTCATCGCTAACACATAATGGCACTGAGGGCTTGTGTTCCTCGGTGGGCGGGTCGGTGGGACCATTATGTGATTCTCCTAATTCCAATAAAAACACCGTTTCTATCGAAGAAGTGCCCAATGAGGAAGATGACTACAGTTACCAACAAAGCCTCAAGGCAAGAGGGACAAAGGATGGCTTAAACCCCACAGTGTGGAGTGGGTAAGATGGAAGATGAGGCAAGAAAAGACTATGGAAGGAAAAATCGCCACACTCCGAATGTGGGTACACCCCAGGCGCCTTATAGAAGTAGATGAGGATCTTGTCCTAGACCTCATCGGCTCCCCAAAAGAAACCTACAGACAACAAGAGCAGTGCTTACAAAACATGGAGGAGTTACGCATTTCCCCGCAATACATTCGAGGAGGAAAGGGAAGGAGCGTCAATATCAGAGTACAACTCGAAACCCTGGACACTAGTCAAGTATGGGCAGTAGACGCCCTGGTGGACAGCGGCTGCACAGGGAGTTGCATAAACCGGTCATTCATACAAGAACATCACCTCAACACGATAAAGCTCCCTAAAGCGCAAGCTGTCTACAATGCTGACGGAAGTCAGAACAAGGGAGGGGACATAGAGGAAATAGTAGAACTCCGAATGACCATCGGGGATCACCACGAAAAGATCGACCTCGCAGTCATAGACTTAGGAAATGTACCCATGTTCCTAGGACACGATTGGCTCAAGCGACACAACCCAATCATTGACTGGAAAACGGGAGCCGTATCACTAGTACGCTGTTCGTGTCGCAAAATACCGTTCCTATTACCAGACGAAGATCCTGAGCAACACTGGGGGGAGGAAGTAGAAGAAGGGGACACCATTCTAATCATCGATTTCGAGGAAGCCCTTCACGTTCGAGCCATGGGAAGCAAGGCAAATGAACTAGCCGCCAAAGCCAACCAAGCCAAGGAAGCAAAGATGTTCGAGGAAATAGTACCGGAGTCGTGCCGGGAATTCCGAGACGTGTTCGCAAAGGAAAACTTTGATGAGCTGCCACCAAGAAAGCCATGGGACCATGCAATTGAACTAGTCCCTAACGCAAACGCCAGCCTAGACTGTAAAGTCTACCCCCTTAACCCGACGGAGCAGGAAGAACTGGACAAGTTCCTTGACAAAAACCTAGAATCAGGAAGGATCAGACCCTCCAAGTCCCCAATGGCGTCACCATTCTTTTTTGTCAAAAAGAAGGATGGGAAGCTTCGACCCGTACAAGATTATCGAAAGCTAAATGAAATGACCATCAAAAATCGCTACCCCCTCCCTCTTATTGGGGAATTGATGGATCAACTCAAAGATGCCAAATATTTCACAAAACTGGATGTGAGATGGGGATACAATAATGTGCAAATCAAGAAGGGAGATGAGTGGAAGGCTGCATTCCGAACAAGCTGGGGACTATTCGAACCCATGGTAATGTTCTTTGGACTCACCAATTCACCAGCCACTTTTCAATGGATGATGAACGACTTGTTCAAGGAGCAGATCGCACAAGGGGATGTCACCGTGTACCTAGATGACATCCTGATCTGCACCAAGGACAAAGACAAACATTGCGCCATCGTACGCGAAGTCCTAACCATCCTGCGAGCAAATAACCTCTTCCTAAAAGCAGAAAAATGCGAATTCGAGGTACAAGAAACCAAATACCTCGGAGTAATTGTTAGCCAAGGTTCTATCCGCATGGACCCCGTAAAAGTTAAAGGAATTACAGAGTGGCCCCAGCCCACCAAGAAGCGAGAACTACAATTGTTCCTGGGGTTCACCAACTTTTACTGAAGGTTCATCCGCGATTACAGCAAGCACGTGTGACCCCTAACTCAGCTCACGGGGAAGGCAGAATGGACGTGGGGAAAGTCACAAGAGGAGGCATTCCAGGAGATCAAAAGGAAACTGGCGGAGGAAGTTGTACTTGCAATACCTACCTGAACCGGGAAATACCGGGTAGAAGCAGACGCAAGCGAAGGAGCCATAGGAGCAGTTCTATCCCAGGAGCAAGAAGGGAAGTGGAGACCAGTGGCGTTTCTGTCCAAGGCCCTAACCATCACAGAGCGGAACTATGAGATATATGACAAGGAACTCCTAGCCATTATGCTTGCTCTGGAAGACTGGAGACATTACCTCATGGGAGCAAGCCAAGACTTTGAGGTATGGACAGATCACCAAAATCTACAATATTTCCGAAAACCTCAGAAGCTCAATTGCCGCCAAGCTCGATGGGTAACAGAGCTCACGGAATACCACTTCACACTGCATCACAAACCAGGGACAGCAAACAAAAAGGCAGATTTGTTATCCTGAAGGGCAGACCATGATCAAGGAGGAGACGACAACGATGAAATGATAGTACTAAAACCGGAAATGTTCCGAGCCCTCCTCATGCCCAAAGAAGAGGAGATACATAGGAAGATATGGGCCGCGCTGCGAGACATAACCAGGTGGAACAAAGGAATAGAGGCGTCCCTTCATCATCCCAGAGGAGTCACTCAAAAGGAAGGCCTGATGTATTATGATGAACGACTGTACATTCCCCGAGATGCCAAGCTACGAGGGGAACTCATCGCCATTCACCATGACCACATTACGGCTGGACACCCGGGCATCAAAAAAACCAAGGAGCTCGTCCAACGCGACTACTGGTGGCCGAAACTGAAGCAGGATGTGGAAAGATATGTAAAGGGGTGCGAAGCCTGTCAACGCACGAAAACCAACACTCAAAGGAAGAGGGCACCTCTACACCCTCACGCAGTACCCTCTCGACCATGGGAACACATTACAGTCGACATGATAGGCAAATTACCAGACTCAAACGGGTATAACACTATCCTCATGATTGTAGACCACTTCTCCAAGGAAGTAATCCCGATACCATGCTCTACCGAGTTAACTTCGGCAGGGTGGGCCAAAATCCTTAGAGATCACATATGGGCGAAGCATGGGATGCCACAAAAGGTGATATCTGACAGAGGGCCACAGTTCGTGTCCAAATTCATGAAAGAACTATATGAGATGCTTCATATACAAGGAAACCCATCCATGGCCTACCATCCGCAGACCGATGGACAAACAGAAAGGGCAAATCAGGAGATTGAAAAATACCTCCGAATCTTTATCAACCACCGGCAGAACGATTGGAGTGAATGGCTACCGCTTGCAGCCTTCCAGCACAATAACCGAAAGCATTCAGCTACCGGATATTCCCCTTTCGAAATCAATCATGGGCAAAAACCTCATCTCGCACCTCTCATGATAAAGGAAGGAACAAATCCAGCAGCCAGGGAATTTGTGGCAGACATACAGAAGGTGCACGAGCAGACCGCCAAAGCCTTGGAAAAAGCAGCTGAGACCATGAAGCGACAATACGACAAACATCAATGACCAGCGGTGGAATACCAACCAGGAGACAAGGTATGGTTGGACTCCACCAACTTGCACCTCCCCCGACCAATGAAAAAACTGGGAGACAAGCGAGTCGGGCCATTTGAAGTAATATCCAAACATGGCGCCTCTGCATACAAATTACGCCTTCCCCCCTCCTGGAAAATCCATGACCGTTTCAATGAAAACCTACTTACCCCGTATCACCCGCCGGAGTTCCCAATCCAAATACAGCCTTTACCTCCACCACCAGATCTTATTGACGGGCAAGAACAATATGAAGTGGAGGAGATTGTGGACTGAAGAGAACGAACCGTAGGAAGAGGACGCAAATGCCACACCAAGACGGAATACCTTATCAAATGGAAAGGATATCCGCGAGAGGAAAATTCCTGGGTAGACGAACAGGAGTTAGACAATGCACGCGAGGCGATTGAAGAATATGAACAAGTATCTTTCATCACTCGCCCCCCTCAAGACTGGTGGGAGAAAGGAGACGAATCTGATTCTTGGTCCGAAACGGAGTCAGTAACCGAATCCAAGGTCGACCATCCTCTGGTGCAAGCAATAAAGGAATACCTCATTAGACCAAACCCAGAATCCCTATTAAGTGCACACCTACCAAAACCAGAACACATTGCAGTCGGGACGACTGCCTTAACAGGGGGGTAATATTACGATTTCATGCTCTATCTTATCTTATCGGTTTCCTCATAATCTCGCTATGCTAACTTTCCGAACTTGATCACATTCTACCATGAGGGTTCAGTACGTTTACCGCACCGTTGCAGACACTTGTAGTATATTTAGCACGACCCAAACTGTATTTAAGTAGCTCGACTGCAGGTCTTAAACCTCAGTCTTGAACTAAAGTTTATTCACCCGATAACCTAGTCTGAACTCACTCTCGCTAAACTAAGCGGAAGCTCCCTGCACCCAAACCTGTGGACAACATAAAGCGCCTGACCGAAGTGCGAGTCATGCTTAGTTGTTTGATCTTGTTTGTGTAATTGGTCGCTAACATGGAAAGGGTGTTGAGCTCTCAGTTGCTGAAGAGCCAGGAGATGATATGGTTATGCATCCTCCTTCGTTTTTCAAGTGTTGCAAATTGTGATCCTGTACGTGGTTTTCCTTGTTCTTGTATTCCTTGACGAGTTCTTCAGCATTGGCGAGATTGCTCCTCTTGACCCAAGTAGCTTCCTCCACTGGGTATCCCTTCCATTTGACCAAGTATTCTGTTATGGTCCTCTGGCTGTGTCCTCGGCCGATGATATGGTTGTGGTCCTGAAGTAGTTCTTCTACTTCATATTCTTCTTCACCCTCCACGAGTTCTGGCTCGGATGGCAGAGGTTTTTCCTGGTTGGAAAACTCCGGGGGGACTTACGGAGTTAGGTATCGTTCGTTGAACTTGTTGTGGATCCTCCATCCTGGTGGCAGCTTCAGCTCATATGCGGAGGGCCCCTTCTTGGAAATTATTTCAAAGGGGCCAACGCATTTGTCACCTAGCTTTTTTGCCGGTCGGGGAAGGTGAAGGTTGGTTGAGTCCAACCAGACTTTATCTCCTGGTTGGTACTCCTGTGCAGGGCAAGTGTGTTTGTCGTAAGCCTTTCTCATAACTTCGGCGGCTTTATTCAAAGAGTCTTCCGCTTGCTTGTGTACTCTCTGGAGGCTTTCGATGAAGTCAGTTACCGATGGTGTTTCCGACTGCCTCACCATGGTTGGGTGAATTTCCCCATCTCGTCTGTAGACTACTTTGATGGGAGAAAAGCCTGTTGCAGAGTGTTGGCAATTGTTGTGAGCGAATGCTGCCCACTGCAGCCATTCACTCCAGTCGTCCTGTTTGTGGTTAACAAAGACTTGAAGGTATTTTTTGAGCTCTTGGTTAACCCATTCCGTTTGTCCATCTGTTTGAGGGTGATAAGCCATCGACAGATTTCCTTGAATATTCATCATTGCATATAGTTCAGTGATGAATTTTGATATGAATTGGGGCCCCCAGTCAGAGATGACTTTGGAGGGGGTTACCCCAAATCGACAGATGATTTCGTTGTGTAAGATTTTGGCCCATCTGCTTGATGAAAGTTTGTTCGTGCATGGAACCAGCACGAGTTGTATTTCAAGAATTGGTCCATGATGACTAATACTGCATCGTAGCCCTTGGATTCTGGAAACCCGGTAATCATGTCAACTGAGATGTGTTCCCAAGGTCGAGATGGTACAGCATTGGGATGTAGTGGAGCTGCTTTCTGCTGCATATCAGTTTTCGTCCTCTGACATGCCTTGCATCCTCGCATGTAAGTTTCTACATCCCTTCACATCTTGGGCCACCAGTAGTCCCTTAAGACTAGTTCCCTGGTTTTTTCGATGCCTGGGTGTCCAGCAGAGACATGATCATGGTGATGGGAGATGAGTTCTCCTCGTAGGGTGTGGTTGCAGGGAACGTAGATACGTCCATCGTAAAATAGAAGGTGGTCCTTCTCAATGACCCCCTTCTCATGGTTGAGGCTTGAAGCGATCCCTCAATCCCACCATTGGCGATCGCTTGTCACCCTTCAGATTTTACCATGAATGTCTTCCTCCATCGGCATTATTAAGGTGCGAAAGAATTCTGGTTTCAAGAGGACAATATCGTCATTGTCTTTCTTGCCTTGGTCGTGGTCAGCCTGCTGACTCAAGAGGTTGGCTTTCCTATTAGATGCTCCTGGTTTGTGGTTGAGCATGAAGTGGTACTCTGCTAGTTCAGTAACCCATCGCGCTTGTCTGCGGTTGAGTTTCTGGGGTTTGCAGAAGTATTGCAGATTGGAGTGATCCATCCAGATCTCGAAATCTTGACGGGCACCCATAAGATAATGTCGCCATTCTTCCAAGGCGATCATTATTGCTAGTAATTCCTTGTCGTAAATCTCGTAATTCTGTTCTGTTGCAGAAAGGGATTTCGATAGGAATGCAATTGGGCACCATTTTCCTTCCTGTTCCTGTGACAGGACGGCCCCAATTGCTCCTTTGCTGGAGTCCGCCTCCAAGTGAAACTTGTTGTAGTCATTTGGCATCACCAAAATGACTCCCATTGCGAATTGACGTTTGAGTTCCTCAAATGCTTCTTGTTGTTCTTTTCCCCATGTCCAGGGGTTCTTCCCTGTGAGTTTCGTCATTGGTTTGACGATTGCACTATAGTGCCAGATAAATTGCTGGTAGAAATTGGTGAATCCCAGGAACGACTGTAGTTCCTGCTTCTTGGAGGATGCTGGCCAGTCCATGATACCAGTGATTTTTACTGGATCCATTTTAACGGATCCTTCGCTGATAATGACCCCAAGGTACTCTGTCTCGAGTACCTCAAATTCACATTTTTCCGCTTTCAAGAATAACTTGTTCTTGTGCAGAATCCTCAGGACTTCCCGCATGATTCTTTGGTGTTCCGCCTTGTCCTTGGTGAAGATGAGGATGTCATCCAAATAAATGGTGACCTTTCCTTGAGCAATGAGATCTTTAAAGATATCATTCATCATCCACTGGAACGTGGCCGGTGAATTGGTTAATCCAAAGAACATAACCATGGGCTCATAGAGCCCTCAGTTAGTGCAGAACGTGGCATTGAATTCATCCCCTTTCTTGATTCGAATGTTATTGTACCCCCAACAAACATCTAGCTTAGTGAAATACCTCGCATCCTTCAGCTTATCCATAAGATCGGAGATAAGCGGTAAAGGATAACGGTTTTTGATGGTTATTTCATTAAGCTTGTGGTAGTCTTGTACTGGCCGCAGTTTTCCATCCTTTTTCTTGACAAAGAAAAAGGGAGACGCCATTGGGGACTTGGAGGGTCAAATTCGGCTGGTAGCCAGGTTTTCATCAAGGAATTTGTCCAATTCCTCCTGCTCCTTTGGGTTCAAGGGATATATCTTGCAATCCAGACTGGCATTGGCATTGGGAATAAGCTCAATGGCGTGGTCCCAAGGCTTGCGAGGGGGGAGTTCATCAAAGTTTTCCTTGGCGAAGACGTCGATGAAGTCCCGGTAATGTTCGGGGACGATTTCCTTGAACGATTTTATTTTCTTTCCCTTGTTGGCCTTGGCTGCTAAGTCATTGGCTTTATGCCTCACTGCTCGCATGTGAAAGGCTTCCTCAAAGTCTATAATGAGGATGGTATCTCCATCCTCAACTTCGGTTCCCCACTGTTGTTCTGGGTCCTCGTCTGGGAGTCGGAACGGTACCTTGCGGCAGTCACAGTGCACTAGGGTTACCAAACCTGTGCTCCAGTCAATAAGTGGGTTATGCCTTTGTAGCCAGTCGTGTCCTAGGAAGATGGGTGTTGTTCCTAGGTCAACGACTGCTAATTCAATACATTCACTGTGGTCTCCAATCTTGAGTCGGACTTCAGCGAATTCAGTGATGTCGCCACCTTTGTTGCGGGTACCATCCGCGTTATAGACTGGAGTGGGGTGAGCTGCTTTATGCATGGTAATACCACGATCACGGGTCCACTGCCTGTCAATAGTGCTTCTGGTACAGCCACTGTCGATCAGGGCCTTCACGGAGTGATGGGCCATAGTATCAAAGGTCTCCAATTGTAGGGTGATCATGATATTTTGCCCCTTCACTCCTCAAACGTATTGGGGTGGTTTGGTAAGCTGGTCCATATGTTCCAGCTTTTGGTATTCGTCCAGATAGGACTCCCCGACTTGGTGTTCCAAGTCGGCAACCAACAGCTCATCCACCTCCGTTTGTCGTCGAGAGTGGACCCACTGTTTGAGAAGTGATATCTTCTCTCCTGGGGTCTTGGTGAGTCGCATAGCTTGCCAAGTCCAGGTGGCTCTGAAGGGCTTCAGCCATTGGGAGTCCTGAGGGTACTCCACCGATATTGGTGGTATCGGGGTCTTCCCCTTGTCATCGCAGTCCATAGACCGCAAAGGCCCTGCTCCTATGACCGTGTGACCGGTCAGTTCCCTTTCACCTCGGTGTGGACACCCACTCGAGTTAGTTGGGACTTCATTGGATTTTGGAGAGTTCCGTAAACTCTTTAAATAACTAGGATTGTCCCTGCCATTAGTGTTATCTTTGAGGGGGAGACGTACCTGAAAGGAGGAGCCTCTCTCCCCTGTTTGGCCTGCTTGATCCTTGTGGGCGATTGAGCTTTTTCAGCCAGTGTCCTCTAGGGTAGAGGTGGCTGTTCCTCGGGTATCCTTTCTACTTGGTTCCATGTATGGTGCTGGGTTGTCTCCAGAGGCTTTACAACAGTCTGCTATCGGGTCCGCTGGGCTCCACTGGCCCTTGGCTTCATCCCTAGGCTTGCCTGGACTCCCCGACCTCACCATCACTGAAGTGGTCTGTCATCGGGGAACCTTGATGCACGGAGGAGATGCCAGTTCACCATTGTCTGGATCCACTGCCGCTATATGCGACTTTCCCAGGAGTTGGACTATGCAGTCCTCGTTTTGACTTCCCATATGGCAGACGTCACCCGCAGGGAACAATGATGTCACACCCCCAAGGTTCCATCCTTGGTTGCCTGTCGAACCGGTAGACTCCTCTGCATGGTATGTGCACCCCAAAGGGGTATTTGCAGTGGCTTGGACACAGCAGGTACCGTCAGCACTAGGACTTGGCTGATGGGGTTCATTGCTAGTTAAAGCAGCGGAAATCCCATGTATGCTGTTGATGGGCAGACTCGAGGGTCCCCCTCCTGCTTTTATGCAAGCATTGGGCAGAGGGGACAGGCGCGAGGAGCCCCGTCGATCCTGGGCTTCGTTCCTGGTCATACCTGGACTCTTGATCCATTGATCGAGAACTTGTTCTGGGTTCTTGATCGAATGATCAAGAGTTGCTTCTGGATCCTCGATCAACTGATCGAGATCTGTCCCACACTGGTATGGCCTCAAGCTGCTAGTTGGGTCTGACTCTTTTGTGCCCGACCCTCAGGGTTCATTGCCCGATGGGCAGTGGTAATCCCCTGATACACCGTTCTTGTTTTGCGATTCCTTCATGATGCGAGATGAATGTGATATATTGTTACAAGTATCTACAGATACAACATAAGCATGAATATCTGTGTCATAGGGCACACCATGATAAACCCCAGCTGACGAAGTAGAATCACAAAGTCCTATGCCGGTGTCTCTTTTATCTCCTCAATTTCTGTTGAGCTAGCAAGGTCTTCTTCCTCTATTTCTGCTAGAACGGCTCGGAGACGGGTTGCAAAAGTTGATGGCTTTTTCTTCGGAAATTTCAGCCACTTCAACTTGTCGGGTGGGCACTTATTGTCCCGCCCCTGGTGTCTGGTGTGTCTGCACTGGAAACATCGCTTTTCTCTTTTGAGATGATCAATGTCCATAGGTTCACCTTCACTGCCGTAGGTGAATCCAGTGGCATCCCTTCTGTCCTTCAAGCCACTCGAAGAGCCCCCTGCTGTTCCAGGCTTGGAACCAGCAGTCCTGCTGGGATACTTCCTGCCTTGGGTGAGATGAACTCGATAGTTCTTGTCCATTTGTAGGACCCTGCACCTCCACTCCCAGTAGGTGGTAGACTGCATATTGTCTCCACCCATAATGATCTCCTTGACCCTGGGCCAGATTGCGAGGGTGATGACTTCCTCCATTTCCACGTCGTTGTCGAAGCATTCGGCTTCCATGGCCAGCTGTTCAAATCTTTCAAAGAATTCGATGGCTGTTTTGAACTGCATCTGCTGCAGTTTCTTCCATTGCATCCGCTTGATTTGGACCTCTGCTACCTCCTTGAAACGTGTTTGGACGTTTTCCTGGAAGGTCTCCCACTGTGTGGGTCCTTGTAGTGTCATTGTTGATGGACCCACCAGGTCATTGCTTCCCCACCAAACCGGTGGGCTGCGAAGACTACTCGACTCGGGCCATACCCATATGCTTCGTTAAGCATGAAGTATTGGGCAAATACCTCGAAGTAGTATTTGCAGTGGTTAAAGAAGCGATCTAGGTCGCTGGCCTTTCCATGGAATTTGTTGGAGACCTCTATCAACATCGGTTTTATGTTTCCCCAGGGGTTGGCTTGTCCATCAGGGATAACCCATCCATTTGGCAGATCGGGTGGTAAAGGGGGGTGTGCAGGTCAGGGTAGTGATTGGAGATTTTGATTACTACATGGTTATGGTGGTTGTGCTGGAGGTCGAGGTGGTATTGGTGGAGGTCCTCCTCCACCTCCTCCTGGTCCTCCTGGGCTGCCTCCACCTCCTCCAGGAGCGGTGGGTGCTGGTCCACCCGTCTCTCCCATTGGCGCCGATTGTGAGGGGTCTTCGCCCATACTTCGGGCATGGAACTTTCCTCCTCCTCCTGCAGCAGTTATCCCCAGGGTGTCGGATGGTGCCCAGATCATGTCAGGGATTGGGTTTTCTGGGCTTACTATTCCCAGTTCAGGGAATGACTCTTCACTGTAGTGCCTTCCTGGTGCTACGGGTCAGTCAGAGTGTATTTTGTTCCAGTCAATGGTGGCATGATACCATGTTTCAGTATGGAGTATCTTGTCTTCCAGCATGGAACCTAGTTCTGCAGCATGATATGCTTGTCCTTGGTCAGATGTGGTCCAATTTACATTGTATCGTAGTCATCGGCTTGTCCATTCTAACATCTGCTGCCATGTTAGATCATATATTTGCTGGACCATAAGTTCCTGTGCTTGAGCCTTGGACGAACTCGGGTGGGTCACTGGAGGGGCTTCTACTGGGAGGGGGCTCATCCTCCTGGAGCCATTGTTCAATGACCATCTCTGCTCTGGTCCAGGGATCGGACCTGTTGTCATGATCGGGTGGGAAACCGATGACCTGGTATCTGGAGAATATTGTATATCCTGCATCCCAGTCATCATTCCACTGCCATACACCCCAGAAGTATTGGCAGTACTCATCCCAGATCTCCAGGGCATCCTCACATCTCCAGATCCAGGGCCATAGCCCTCGTGGAGGGAGGAAACCTCCATCGTACCCGTCAGGTAAGAATCATCCTTCTGGTGTAAGGAGTGGCTCAAGCTTGTCGGAGGGTTTTGCTCCCTCATGCTCGACTGTAGCCAGGGCTCTGAGGTGGCGACAGATGGAGCAGTTGCAATAGGGGTACAGATGGGAAGTGGTCTAGTCAAGCTCCCTCAGGACTCGGTTCGGGAGGATGATAGGGTCCAGAAAGGGTTGGTCTCCAGCAAACCAGTCAAGGAGCCTGTCTCCTTCAGGTGTGTCTCCTGGGAAGATAACCCACTGGCCCCTGCTAATTGGGGATCCATGGTGGGTGTAGTACTCTAGGAGCTCCTCATTATTACTGTCGGAGTACTCGGTGAATACGACACTGTCGGGTCCATCTTTGACAGCATCATTGGTGGAAGTCTCTGAGATGTGGGCAAAGCAAGGCTCTGCGAACTCTCTAAGGTCAGTGATGGTGAAGAGGGTTGGGGGAATGACCTCAGATTCAGGTCAGGGGGAGGGCCAAACAAAGTCTGACTCATGGACAGACTTGTTGTCCCACCAGGAAGGGGGTCTTTCAACTCTGTAGGTTCCGTTGGGGGTGTATGACCCGAGAGAGGTCGGAGCATCATACCACTCTGGCTTGGGAGATTCATCTCTTCGATGTCCTCCTGCATCGGGTATTCCCCATATCTCCCCTCGTCCCCAGGTAGGGAGGAATGGGTTTTCACCTTCTTCGAAGGTGGTTCTTCGCCTGGTTCGTCCATGGACGATTCGATTGAATACGTTGATGTAGAACCCACTCGTTCCTCTCTAATAGAGGCACTCTCCATCATTGTCGAACCCTGGGATGGCTGCAGATAACTCTGTGGAGGCGATGGATGGCTTCCTGGAGTCATTGTTGTTGCCCCAAGTAGTGTCATCCCAGGACCTGTCTGCACTGGTCCAATACTTGATGGTAAATCTGGGGTCAACTCGGTTATTTCCATTGTCTGGAGGGATGCTGAGTCGTCCGAGCTCCTCTTCCCAAAGGGATTCTTCACCTTCACTGTCTCAGTGATCCTCACCCTGAAGCTCGAGCGTGGAGGCTCAGTCTTCTCTGTCAGGTAAGGGGTGTCGAAGTGTGTCTCGCTCCCCTCTTGGCCATGGTGTGAGGGATCTGAGCCAGATGGTGCTTGTTGTTCATGAGGTTCCTGTTGATGAGCCATTGAGTCTGTGTACTCTCCCTCTTCTGGGGGTCGGTGCTCTTTGGCATCGGGTTGGTCGGAGGATATGGAGAACTGCGACTGCAGTTACTAGTGTCAAGATACTGAAGGTACTTCCGAAGATAATGGCAGTGCGGTCTGAGGGGGTGAGCAGCATAAAGTTCGTTGTACCACAATGAATGTTTATGATCTCGGAGTACGATGGGTGCCGTTGAAGAGGCTGGCTGTGGGCACCTGTGGAATAGTGAGCGGGCTAAAAGGCAAACCTCAAAAACCCACACACACACTCACACAACTACACAAACTACAATCACCCTCATAAGTTCTAGGGGGAGCGATTATTTCTAATGCAATCCAACTATACTTCAATATCTCGAAGAGTTTCTCTTATTCTCAGCACTCTTAGCGAAGCTAAGCTTTCTCTAATGAATTCCTAAGTCTAGGAACTTTTTACAGGAAGGTCGTTCACTGGTGCGATGCAACCTTCAAGGCAGATTTGAGTTATAATATACAAGGGACACTGATCCCAACAGAAACAGAGGCAATACATGCTGAAACTTTAGTGAGCTCGCTAAAAGAACACCACAGGCAAGCACTGACTTAGCCCGCTCACTACACAACTGTATGTAGGGGTTCTCCAACTAACTCCAGCAGGTTATCTCAACTCAAGAACACTTCAGAAGCGCTCGGAAAACAGATTCAGAAACGGAACTTTGAACAGAACTGACATGGAACAGACTGAAACAGAACAGAACAGAACTCAGATTTCCACTTCAACACATTCTCCAAACAGACTTATCACACTTAACAGAACAGAAACAGCATCACTGATTCATATTCACTCTGACTAAGTTCTCAAAAGTCTTATCAAAAGGGTATCTCGTATTTCTCTGAGTGAGCTCGCTAATCCTATGCACAGCTCAAAGTCACAAACTGATCCTTTGTTACAGTACCACCTTCAACGCGTGCACGGGAACTCAGGGGCTCAAAACTTGGCCTCTACCTACTGTAACCAGCCTACTTATACTACAGGGGAATTAGAATTACAAACATCGCGCAGTACCCAGACTCCTACATGCATAGCATGTTGCCACCGCCACCTTACTGAGCATCCGAGTCGGACTTCCCAGTTTTAGTCTCATTTCTATAGTGAGCTCACTAAATGTGTGCCAAGAGGTGCCCTCCTGACACCCGTGGGCTTGTTCTCTAGCGACTGACAGGTCTAGGCATACAGAACTATCAGTTCTGGCATATGTCGTTCAGGACTTCTTTCTTGGATTCACAGAGGCTTCTCGTAGACACGGCAACAAGTGAGTCTTCAAACAATGGGACTCAGAACAATGGAATGTGGGCTCGCAGACTTCAGCCGAAGCCCATTGCCCAAGCTTGTGCCAGTGATATCTGTCAGCTCGCTTAAGGATTTCCCTGGATTTTCAGGTATGGTGCGTCACAGTTAGTGAGCACGCTAAGTGTTCTCAGTGTCAGTGCAATCTTCAAGGTTTTATCTAGCTCCCGCGAGTGTGCTTGTAAGTTAGAGCCTAAGGCATTGGGTATATGGTTTGGCCTTCTCATCATGCATGCCCGTCAGGTACAGTGCTGTGACTAAGTCCTGTTTAGAATCCTGTTGCTTCTTATGCCATAAGTTATATTCCATATCATTGCACTGCATAGCATTAGTGTCAATGCATAGTTTTAGTCCACTCGCTCACTATCTCTCAGTATGCATGTAAAACACTCTAGATTGCAAAATTACATGTGTAAATAGGCTGCAGTTGCAACACCGTTTTTTTTAGATAACAGGCTGAAGGTTTCTTTTCTTTGGAAGTATAACAGTGACTGCCTTGAAGCAGTACAGTTACCATTGACAATGGTAAGGGTAGTAAGGGCAAGCTTCGGCTAATTGTTAAGCACTAACTCGAATCTACTCCAAGGCTGATCTCTATCCTGTCACTCGCATTCAGTGATTCAGTGTTAGAGAGGCATTGGTTGATTGCGAGAAGTTAGGCATTACTTTATAGCGAAAGCAAGGAGCCTGTAAGAGTTAGGAGTATATAACCTTAGCTGAAGCTGGGGTCTAAGGCCACAGCGTAGGCTAGCTTAAATACATGTTAGACTCATACTAAGAATAGTATCTACAAGGGCGTGTGCAGTGAGAAGTGTGTCGTTTAGCGAATGAGGAGTGAGGACACTAAAAGAAGTGTACTCCTGATGAATGAGAGTAAAGAGCACATATCACCTGCATCTGCGTGGGACTCCGTCTGAATAGGCTGCATCCCGTAGACCACCCTCGACTGGCAGTCAACTCTCATCCAACTACTAAGAAGCATGATGCCATCAAGAGAAGCATGATGGTGCATGCGGGTCATTGGTCATCTGGGGTGTGGCAGCTGTGAACTGGGGTGACGGCAACCAGGTAAACAGGTAAGGAATATGCTGGTGGAATATCATGGGTCCAAGAGATAAGATAGGCAGGTCTGGGGTTCTGAGGGATAAGGATAAGATAAGATAAGGAAAATAGGAGTAAAGTCGTAATACTTTGCCACAGCAACACAGCAGCCCAAAAGTCTATATGTTGGCAGAATTCTTTTTAATCACTAAGACTATATGTGTTAAAACTGTATGGGTGCTGTTACTTTCAAAGGTTGAGAGCATGCATTTTGTATCATTTCTTACCAATCTATGTACTATGGACTTACTAAAAACTCATTTCAAGTATTCTAATTTTATTCCAGACTTGTAGTATAAAAGCTAGTGTAGTAGTAGTTACTAAGAGAGTTAACAAGTTATCAGACACCAGTTATCTAACACACATTATCAACCACTGCTACTGCTTGTACTAGCTAGGTGATAGACAATACAGCTCTGTCACTCCAAACTTATACTCTTTATCATGGCTTTCTTCTAATGATATTAGTGTATGCTCATATTGCACCAATACATGGAATTTTGTGTCCACAACTTGCTTTTACCTTTTATTCCACCAGCATTGTTTCACTTTCACCAGCCAGGATCATTTTATCAGCTTTCACTTTCTATGTTGCCATTGTTTTACCCCAGCTCAGTTCAGTATAGTTAGATCCCTGTGTGGACTAGGATTAGGATTGTTATTGCTGCCAGCAGCATCTGTCATGGAATTTTGGTCAACAGCATAGGATCATCAGTCACAGTATTTGGTATCTTGCCATCAGCTTCAGTATAGGATAGTCTCCATGTAGACTCAGGATCAGTATCAATTTTGTTTACTGCAGTTAACCTCTGCCAAGTTTTAGTTTCATCATCACCCAGTTCCGCTCATTGTTTTGCCACCACTAGTTCCCTCTTCATATTTCTGCCAGCACAGTCTAGCCTTTGTTTTACTGCCAGTCTCTCGTCTACAGTTCTCATTTATTTCTGCCATGGTATTTGTTATCTTGCCACTGGTATTGCTCTTTGACAGCATTGTCATTAATTCTGCCAATCTCGCCCACAGCTTTTACTAGTTAATTGCCACCACTTTGTTCATGGTTTGCTGGTATTCCCAGTTATACTGGATTCTGTTCCTTCTTGTACATCAAGACCCTTCCCAGCTTACAGCCAATGTTTTTTAGTACTCATTCGTTCAGAGTACTACTTCACTGACTGAAAAGTTGCAGTGTATACTTGCATTCTTGAGGAATTCATTGCATGGAGGTGCACTGAAACACTCGCACAACAACAAAAGCCTTTATGCCACTATGTGCCATTGGTCATAAACTCCTCTAGAGTTTTGGTTTTTGCCATTGCCATGGAAGTATAGGCTCATCAGCGAACAATGACAATAATGAGGATACTTTTCTGTACCTTGACTGATGTATCATGGGTGCAATGAATGCACCCAACATCATAGTTCTACTGCCAGCATTATGCCCACTGCTACCAATCCTGCCCACATCCAACATTAGCCTACCCCACTCCACCCAAATATTCTGGGAACCCCTGGTTCATGCATCACCCATTCTTTGGGTGGAGAAATATGAATTTGTTGTGTGCTAGGCCCCCCAACCCTACCAACATCATGCATTGTCACCCATTTCCCAGTCCTGCCTTATCACCCATTGTATCCCACCTACAACCACTAGAACCTTGCCACCCTCATTTTCAATATTGGGGAACACAATGGTGAGGTTCTTTCTCCTGCCTGACCCTGCTGTTGCTGTCAATAGCATGTCGAACCCATCCTGCCATTTTTTCCCCTCCCACCAACACCACATTGCCCTTGATCTCTCTAAACTATCCCTTTTGATGCCAAAGAATGTTACATCTTCATTGACTCTATGCACCAGGGTCATTATCCCCACCTGGCTCTGCTATGCCATTTGCTGTGACCCCACCAGATATGTACTCATCTTTAGCTGCATCCAAGCTGCATATAGTACCAAATGAGTTACTGATTGCCCTCAATATCACATAATATCTCTTAAACATGCCTTACCAGATGCAAAGCTGAGACTCAACATAGCTGATGGCAGGATACAGATATAGCATTGGGTTTGCTGGATGATATTATAAGGCATACTATATTATATATGGTAACCATGATGTCATATGGTAGGTAGGTTGGGTGCTGAGAGCTGTTAAAAGTTTTTTCGATGTTGTGTACTAAATTCCAAAATCGGTGACCCTTTGTAGTCCAAATAATCTCAAACCAATCCAGCTCGTTTGTTCCACTAACATTTTGGGTCACATTATAAATAGGTTATATAATATATTTCAGGCCTAGATGATATTTTGCAGATGCTATGAATGCCTAGAGAGCATAAATTTGACCTAAATGTTATTTTATTCATACCAGGTAATATGCTGCTGGATGCTTGCTAAAATGTGGCTGTGTCAAACGATTCTGATTTGGCAAATGACTCTAGTAGGTCTTTTGACCTGCCTGCCATTTGCCAAAGCCTGGAGACATGGGGTGCCAACCCCACCACTGCCCCCACCTCAGCAGGAGGAATGAGCCTCACTTGAACATGCCAGAGAGCTCAGTAAACAAGCAGACAAGGCTGTACATTTCCTACTTTTTGACATATCACAATGCTGAATCTCTTTCCTCTTAGATGTCTGACTCAGTGTCTGAAGCTACACTCGATTCTCTCATGGCAACTATAATTGCAGCAAAGAACGTGTGTTGATATTTTCATTCTTCAAGACCTGGCTCTGGACTGATGTGTTCCTAGAAACTCACAGAATGTCATGCCCAGCAGGAACAAGAGAAGAAGCAAGCATTGGAAGCAAACAAGTTTTCCCCTTGCTATGTCTGAGTTTTATCATTGGCAATGGGAGTGGATGGCACAGGCTAGGCTCTGACTTGTGGTACAAGTCATCTCTGTTCTGTTTTGTTCTTAGTTCTGATTCTTGATCTTCGCCACTAGCATGCATCCTCGATGCCCTTCACATCTGTGTCTCTTAAAAGCACGTGCACAAGTCATTGAGTGCATTCAGGATAGCGGTTCATATATGTCTTGTTCATGGGATGGCAGCATCACTAGATTGACATGGGAGTCAATATGGTTTTTCTCTGATGAGTGTAATCTTAAATTTTATTTTATTTTATTCTGCTTTTTTTCCTAACAACATGGCAGGCTACTCAGCAACTCAGTATGGACCTACTGAGACACAAGCTACCTCGAAGATGCAATGATAGGCCCCAAAAATGCTTTGCGCATTGGTGTCACTGCCATCCCTGCACTACATTTCAAGTCCTAATTTCAAACTTGTATCCTCTATTCACAGTGAAAACACATGCTACAGCCATGAAAGTTTGTTATCCATCCTTCTCATCATACCAAGTTCTTAAGGTCCATTGCAACATTTCAAGAGATGGGCATATCCAAGAAAATTACTCTCAAAAATGATGATTACACATGAGTACACCCTGTCCCATCTGTTCAATCAACAGGTGCTTAGAGTGCATTTATGTAGAGGGACTATGGCAAAGTAATTCCACCAAAGATGCGCTTGCAGTTGAACATCATGTAGCATTTTTAATAGGCATCTTTTCTGACCCAATATACACTACTGATGACTGGCCTAAGATCTTAACTGACACACTATTGCCCAAGTATCCCCTGTGCTTTACCAGTGAGGAAAAGAAAGACATTTTAGGTTCAGCAGACTTTGCCATTGATTGCTACTGTTCACAGTTCATACAAGCCCCGGCAGAAGGTATTGATGCTTGTGTTGCCAATACCTCCCACCCACTGTGTATGGCTTGTCTGCAATGATCCGGTGTCTTATGACTCAAGCTATGGCTGAGCTAAGGGTCCCTCATCTGATTTGTTGTCATCCTGGCTCCAGGCAACATCAGTAAATGTCCGTGCTTTGTTGAAGGAACTTCACACATGGTGAGCAATGAAGGTGACAAGAAAAGAAGTAATCAAGATGACAAAGGAAAATGCATGTGCAACCCTGAAGGGGAATATTCAAGGAGTAATCAAAAAGCACAGCCACCCCAGAAGGCTCAGGTTGCATAGACCAAATCCTATATACACACAACTCAGAACACATTCATACTGAAGTTCCGACCTAATGATCAAGTGCTTCCTGAAAGATATCCGTTCTCATGGTGAGGCTTACTAGGCAAAACATGAACCAGCATGAATGATCATCAGCTCCTTAGGCCCTGGGTTCTGTTGACATGTGTGCAATGCGTGCATACATGTAATTTTGCGAATTCTGTGAATCCAAACATGTGTCAATCCACTAAGTAATATTAGAGTGCATACCTGGCATGGAGCAACACCTGTTGAGGCAGAAACAGCATATAATAAAATAATCTGAGTGGAGCGCATGGCTTAGACTTAGAGCAGCACACTGGTGTCACCTAAGTGTGAAGTCTCAGTTCCCTGACTCACACCCTATGCATCCCTCAGCAGCGTCTCACTCAAATAAAATACACTGAGAAGATAATATATTTATGGAGCTTCACACAACATTGGTCTATGACATGCAAACCCTGCCGATCTGGCAATCACTGAGAAACGTCATTCAGAACTGAGGACCACCCAGTCCATGCCTCCTGAGAGGGCTTTGGCCAACACGAGAAAAACCCTGTACCCAGAATGAAATATTGAACTAAGAAAAGGTTGTGCGGCAACCAAATAAAAATACCAGCTTGCTAGCGATGTATGCAGCAGAGGAATTAAAAACAAGGAGCCAATTAGGAGAAATATTCCGCATGATGTGGCAACTCTAGACCTTGCCAAGAAGAGAGAGCAGCATGTTACCGAGCACTAACTCGGATGACTGACTCAGAATATTAATTAGTGACCATGCATTTGACGTGTCATAGAGGGGAAATGACTCCAAGGTGGGGCATATCTATTCTCAATTATTTCTATTTATACATTTAGCTGTAAATAAAAGCATGGTAGTTAGGAGTAGGTAGCAAGCTTTCAGACCCCTGCAGTTGTGACACAAAGCAGAGAGCCTAGTGTGCAACCAAAGGACTTGTGTTTGTAGCTTTGAGCCAGAGAATATTATTGGATCTAGAACTATTTTGAATGCTTGAGAAGGTCACAAGGTACACCTTGCTCACACACGACCGTGTAAGCTTTGTTCTGAACAGTAATTGAGTGTGCTCAACTCAGAGAGATATTGTGTTGTGATAACTTGAATGTGCTGTTGTGTCTTTGGGATGTGTTTGTGAATTTTGAGTTATTGCAAGTAGCAGAGGTTTGAACCCTTTGGCTTGTCAATAATCTTTGAGGGTTTTTAGTTTATTCCCAAGTGGCACAGGTTCAAATCCTGTGGCTTGTGGACATGTTTCTGTGTTTCTGTGTCTCTGGATCGCATAGGTTTGAACCCTGTGGATCTACAAAAAGTTTCTGAAGTGTTTCTGCTTAGAGTGCAAGGCTTTAAGTCATGTTTAGTTTGTTTGATGGGTTGTAGCCACCTGTGTGTCATGTGCAACATCATTTGAGGGTTGTATGTTCTTGTGGGATGTTTGTGGGCTTGCAGAGCATTACTTTTGCCTTGAGGCTGAGTGATACATATCACTCACCTCCTGTCCTAAAAGCATTTGGACTTAGAGAATTCTTTTGAGCTAGCACACTATTATATCTTGACAAGCACAAGAGATCTTTTAATTCTATTGTTATTGTATGCTTGTATCACACATCTCCCCCAAACTACTGAGATTTTGTGTGTGTGTGAGTGTGAGAGTGGGTGTGTTTAATGTTTCTACACTATCACATTTCTAGCTTGGCATGCACAGAGCCTCTTCACCATGATACACGAATCAGCCATAAGGCTGTGTGTCCATTCTACCACATTGTCCCAGGTGCTTGAAGAGTTGATTCCATTGATACTCCGTGACAACATCACTATTCTTCATTGAGGATTTTTGAAAACGTTCGTTAGACACTTTGTTCCCATCCATTCTGGTACGTTTTGCGGATGTAAAACTGGAAAACTGGATTGATTTTGTGTGCACACATAGACCGGTCCGATCGTTCTGAGTGTCAGGGAGGAGGAAGATACTACTAGGATCGATGGGAACGAGACTACACTTTGTGACGGTAAGCTTGTCTGTGAAGAGAACAAATGATGAATCTTTGCAAGTAGAACATTATATAACTGGTATAGATCACAGAAGCAAAAGTGTTGTTCTATAAGATGTTAGTGACCACTGACAATTTACTTTGTGAGCAGATTTCTGATATGTATGGCAGTCGTGGGTCACTTCATTCATGCCTAGAACAAGATCGAGGGTGCTGGCAGGAAACAGCACAGAAACTGTATATGTGGAAAAGCTTATATGGGTGTGCCACACCCTGATTTCATATTGCAGTCTCATTTATGAGCTCTGCCAGGATTTATGATTGTTCTTTGTTCACCTATATGTCAGTGTTGTGCAGAGGTATGCTTGTATATTCAAGACTGAAGACCAAGAAAGGATTGAGGTATAATTGTCAGATGCACCAGAGCAACTCGCACCTAAGGAAGGTCTTTGACTCATCTAGTTTGATTATGCACCACCAAATCAAGTTCAATGGTGCTTTTAATGTGATTCCATGCTTTCACATCATATAGAAACAGGGACATGCCAGTGCAAGCCCTAAACCTTAACAGTGTATGTGAATTGCCACTTTCTGAAGGTTCCTTTGTCTTCATAATGCCAGTGTAAATACAATGCTAATTCCTACTTCTAGCACATCATGCATTCAGATTTCAATTGCTGGGTCATATCTACCTCATCGATGACTATCTAGTGCTGATGTGTGCTTCTTCTTAACATTGTTCCCAGTGCTCAACACACAGAAATTGTCATGAAAGCAGGTGAGAGGCAATCTAATTTTGGTGTTTCCATTCATTGATGGAATCATCATAGAACAAGCACATGAACTCATGTAAGGTGCTCTGCATGTGAATACAATCTTCACTTTTCAATGCACTTAGTCACACCAACTCTCAGAATTGCATTGCTGGATCCCTATGGCAGCAGGTATAAATTGAGTTATTGATCATGCGGTCACATTTAGAGAGATAGTTTACTGCATTCTTGCATTACTCCTGACCTCTGCCTTGAGCAGTGCTTTTTACCTATGAATTAAATGACCTGTTCAGCATTCCACTATATCATCCATCCATTCCCTCCTGAAGCTCACTAATGTCTGTCTGGCTTCACTCCTGCATGCTCGTGCCTGTTCTAATGAACGCCTTGTCAGGGCTTTCACCCTCACCAATACTTTCATCAAAGATGACAAGCTTTCCCATGCACAATTCTGAAACAGAGCACAGGGTCTTCTTAACAAGGCCAGTGACTGGCATCGTTTCAGACAAATTGCAGACTATGCAGTCCTGTCGTCTCTCCCATCCACTATAGTCTGTGTTGACACATTCATACAGGTGGTGACATTATGAGTAATCTTAGTAGGCTTGCTTGGCACTGAAGATGCAGAGGATGCTTCTTTTCCTCCATCTTCCATCAAGACCATCTCTTCTCTGATCACAAAGCTATGGGCTCTATCCAAGCACCCCAAACCTATTGATCCCACCCTCTTACCCCTTCTAAAGTGACATCTACATGTGCTAGCACCAGATACTGATGCCTATCCCAACCCCCTCGATTTCATTATACCTACCTGGGAAATGACATGGCAAGTCGTTGCTATGACATTTGCACATGTTTATAAGGATGATTGGTTTAGGTGTGTTCTTGAAGAACTACATGCAAACCCCAGCATAACCCAGTTCCACTTTCATGGCTGTGACCCAAGTGCGAAGAGTATCATCACTGAGGCAATGTGTCTTCATCCCCCATCCAAACACATCTCATGTTCAGTTTCGTCTCTTCCCTCATTCTTACCCCACTGGATGTCATCGCACTTCTTTGAGACGCTCCACGTTGCAAATATTTGGGCAGTACATCACTCTCCAGCCATCTGGGGGTCTACAGTCAAGACATTTGATCCTTCATGTCATACGATGCATATGCCAGAGCAGGAGGAAGCCTTTCTGGCCTTTGGTTATGGCAGGTTACAGTGTGTGGCCAAGAATTGGGCACCAATGGCTGCTGCCACTATCCTGTCATCCATCCTTGCTGGCATTGACAAGAATTACCAGGTCAAAGCAGGAAGAGGTATTGGAGGAAGAGATGGTTGGGAAGGCTGGGAGATCGTAGTGTTGACCACCAGTGAAGAGGCTGGCTGTAGGCACCTGTGGAATAGTGAGTGGGCAAAAGGTGAACCTCAAAAACCCACACACACTCACACAACTACACAAACTACAATCACCCTCATAAGTTCTAGGGGGAGCAATTATTTCTAATGTGACCCAACTCTACTTCTATATCTCTAAGAGTTTCTCTGGTCCTCGATGCTCCTGGTGAAGCTAAGCTTTCTCTAATGAATTCCTAAGTCTAGGAACTTTTACAGGAAGGTCATTCACTGACACGACACAACCTTCAAGGCAGATTCAAGTTATAATACACAAGGGACACTGATCCTGACAGAAACAGAGGCAATACATGCTGAAACAATAGTGAGCTCACTACTCACTAAAAGAACACCACAGGTAAGCACTGACTTAGCCTGCTCACTACACAACTGTATGTAGGGGTTCTCCAACTAACTCCAGCAGGTTATCTCGACTCAAGAACACTTCAGAAGCGCTCAGAAACAGATGCAGAAATGGAACTTCAAACAGAACCGACACAGAACAGACTGAAACAGAACAGAACAGAACAGATCTCAGATTTCCACTTCAACACATTCTCCAAACAGACTTATCACACTTAACAGAACAGAAACAGCATCACTGATTCGTATTCACTCTGACTAAGTTCTCAAAAGTCTTATCAAAAGGGTATCTTGTATTTCTCTGAGTGAGCTCACTAATTCTATGCAAAGCTCGAAGTCACAAACTGGTCCTTTGCTGCAGCACCACCTTCAATGCATGTGCCAGAACTCAGAGGCTCAAAACTTGCTTCTACCTACTGGAACCATCCTACTTATACTACAGGGAATTTAGAATTACAAACATCGTGCAGTATCCAGACTCCTACATGCATAGCACCTTGCCACTGCTGCCTTACTGAGCATCTGCATCGGACTTCCCAGTTTTAGTCTCATTTCTATAGTGAGCTCACTAAACACGTGCGAAGAGGTGCTCTCCCAATACCCACAGGCTTGTTCTCTGATGACCAGCAGGTCTAGGTGCATGGAACTATCAGTTCTGGCATATGTCTTTCAAGACTTCCTTCTTGGATTCACAGAGGCTTCTCGTAGACATGGCAACAAGTGAGTCTTCAAACAATGGGACTCAGGACAATGGAATGTGGGTTTGCAGGCTTCAGCCAAAACCCACTGTCCAAGTTCTTGCCGGTGATATCTGTCATCTTGCATAAGGATTTCCTCAGATTTTCAGGTATGGCACATCATAGTTAGTGCACATGCTAATTATTCTCAATGTCAATGCAACCTTTAACATGTCATTTAACTCCTGCGGGTGTGCTTGTAAGTTAGAGCATATTGCACTGGGTATAGGGTTTGGCCTTCTCATCACACATGCCCATCAGGTACAGTGCTGTGACTAAGTCCTGTTTAGAATCCCATCACTTCTTATGCCATAAGTTATATTCCACATCATTGCACCATGTAGCATTAGTGTCGACGCATTGTTTTAGTCTACTCACTCACTATATCTCAGGGCATGTGTAAAACATGCTAGATTGCAAAATTCCACATGTAAGTAGGCTGCAGTCACAACACCAGTCTCTCTAATCAATAACTGTGGAGAGGTTTGGTCGACGTTCTCACTCTTCTTCCTTTCCATTTTCAGTCTTCTTGGGCACTCTCTTCAATTTTGGATACCTACTCTGTATTTAATTGCGTGATCACTAGCGCAGCCCTCCACCATACAATTTTTGTTGGCGTACCTCAGTTTTCTACTACCACTATCGGGTGTAGACTGAGGTACATTCTTTCTCTTGACCTATTCATTTCGTAGTACTTACGATATTATAGATCGTTGTTGTTCAACAGTAATCAAGTTTCAATCATTTGCTATTGTACTGCAGGTTTTCTATCTTATCTTAGGAGCATTTGGGCTGAGCTGGTTGAATATTTGTATGAACACAATATAGCATCATTTTCGAAATGTTGAATGAGTAATTTGAACATTACAACCTTCAGTGAATTGGAGTATTAACTTGTCTTTATCATTTGCAGTTGATTTGCAGGGGTGGGGACAAGGCAACACCTTTGGGCACAAGTCCATTTATGAGACAGTCCATTATAATACTAGTCTGATCAGACTCTGATACATGAGTCCAAGCTGATAGTACTGTCCAGGGTGGGTTTGAAAACATGAAAGCTCTGTCAGTTCAACAAGAGCATACTGTGAGCTAAAGAAATTACTACTGCTGATCAGAAGGGTGAGTCTTGGTCAGAGCATGTTGTTGACCAATCTAAGGAAACATATATATGGATAAGTGGCCAAAACATGAAAGACAAAATATACTCACCCAGGAAGAATTCTATGGCAGCAAAAGTTGAATACAGAGCAGTATTCACGTTAGAGTTGGTCTTAGAGGCCATGAGTGACTAAGGACTAGCTGATAATGGTGTGCAGCCACAGCTGACATATGTGCCATCCATGTCCCAGCTTCACATCTCCCAGAGATGGACTCTCAGCATGTCATACAAGCCCATCATAACAGCCATCAGGAGCTCAGCATACTGGCTCTCCTGCATGCCAAAACAGTCCAGCACACCAGCCTGCTGCAAGACACTACTATAATCAAATGGTTGGGGTCGCTTGGTCCAGGGTCAACAAAGGTTCAGGGTGAGATAGACCAATCCATAAAATGTGGGCATGTCATCGAGATTCCCTTCTGAGAGCGTCGAGCATGTCGAGAGTGATAACCAAGGGTGCAGCTGTGAGCAAGAGAAGTGTCAGAAGGGTCATGATGCCAAGTGTGAGGTGCACGCATTGAGGGCCAGCGAGCAGCATAGAGTCTGGTGCAGGAGATTTGGGTGTATTTGGCCAAGAGGTCAGAACTGCTGTCGGAGATTCTGCATAAGCAATATTATGTCAACTCTCCAGTAATATATGATTATGGCATATTATAAGGTGTTATCATGGTCTGAGAGCCTTGATTTTGGGTCAGAAATATCTTCTGAATGTGCTCGTTCTGCTCCCATAAAAATTATTTTGATAGGTCTTACAGTTCAGATTTTTTCAAGGCCATTATAATGTCCAATATTAGATCATGTGATATATTATAGACCTTATTTGGCATTACTACTGGAGAGTCGGCCTTTTATTGCACTATATGCCCAAATAAGGTACTTGCAAAATCTCCGACAGCCGGCTACCAGACCGGACAACTGGCAAATCCTTTACTCCAACCCAGTTACCCAAAATTCAGTCTCTCCTGCGTTCTTGTCTCTCTTTGTCCTAATGCCTCATCATAAGGGCAGCTGAACCTTCAATCCACCCTATAATAACACCAATACCCTCCCCTAACGACGAATCTATGCTAAAAAGGTCCAGTCAACGTTGTTCCTCAAACTAAGCTCCCAATAACCACTCACCAACCCAACCGATGTCACCGAACATGAAAAATGCCAAGAAAAAATGAAATCAACAATGAGACGGGACTATGCTGATGCATCTGCAAATGCTTCCAGACATGTGATGCTCGCCTTACTCACCAACATCCGTGTCCAAGGTCAGGAACTGGAAGACATTGCCATGGTCGGGTTTCAAGATGGGAATATGCTCATGGTGAGAGAACATGAGTGTTTCAGCTCTTTGCTGATTTAGGCTGACAAAAGTAGTAGAATTTCAAACACGTCAAGGCTGCGATATATGTTACCAAAATACCGCAGAGACAGAATACACATGGACATTGAGGATCCTTGTGCTCAAGCCAATGCTAGATGCCAAGTTGTTGGTCATCACTGTTGCAGAGAAAAAGGCGGAGGAAGCCCATGTGCAGTGTCGCAAGTTCCATGCTCCAACAGACAAGCGTGAAGAAGGGTAAGTATGAAAAGCAATCTGTCGAGCTCAAGGTGGTACACATGCCTTGCAGTTCCTTCCTATCTATATGCTGAACCCTGAACAGTTTCAAGATCTGCTCGACAAGTATGTTGCTGAGATTGACAAGATTTTGGTGGACATGAAGACAATGTTAGGGGTTCAAACATTCATCGATAATAGAGGGTAATCCTTCATGACAACCGAGAAATGATAGTCAGCTGGTTTGATTATGAAAATACTGCTCTGCCTTGTACTTGCCCCACCCATGTCAACCATATGCACAACCCATACAATGAATATGTTTTTTTTTCTCTTCTTTCCTTCCTCATGTAACCTATTTTCACCTGTAGCTGCTACTTTGACACATCAAACACTGTTAGTTGACAGTTAATTGTGATACATCAGGAGTGTCAGTTTACATCCAGCCCATATACAGTAATTCCATCAGGATGACAAAGTGGCTTAGTAAGCTTCCCAATCTGTGTCAATGATGGCATCATTAGAAAAGAAGGCAATTCTGGGAATTGAACCCGGGACCTCAAAAATAAATCCAATAATGTCACATGACTTTCTCAAGCAAGCATGCTAACCACTACACCATACTGGCATTATATATATATCTTTTCATCTCTATATATACCCTCCCTCCCTTAACATTTATGACCTCATATTGATGCCCTCCCTTTGCTCCGCTCTGGTGCGCTCTTTTGCCTTTTTAGGCTCCCCAAATCAGCCCATCAATTTTGGCTGGATCCAGTGGCAGTGCCGCATTTTTAATACCCAAAATAGGGGCTATTTTCCGGTCAAAATAGCTATTGGGCTATTCTCAGCCTACTGGCTGGGCCAGGGGATGGCACTATAATCTGTATAGACATAAACAACATAAAATAGAGCCCTCTAATGATGCATAGGAGCCCTGGATAGTGGGATAAAAGGGTAATATAATGAAAATCGCATAAATATTCGCTTTTGGGGGCTGCTGCATGCATTGGATCGGCTGGAGGACTTCACCAATCGATTCCCTGACCTTGAAAACACCCAAACGACCCCTCCACAGTACTTTTGGCACACTTTATTCCTGGAGATAAACGAAAATATTCGCTTTTTAGGGTGCAGCATGCTCCAGATCGCTTTGAAAACATTACCAGTCGATTCCTATGCTATAAAAACCCTAGAATACATCCTCCTTCGTAATATAGGTCCAGTATAATACAGTATAAAAGGGGGTATTAGGGGGCATACATCGCTTATTTTGTTTTTTGCACTTCGGATGGCCTGGGGAGCATCACCAATGGAATCCCTGATATTAAAAACCCCAAAACGACTCCAGACTTCATTTATAGGGTCTCAAAAACGACAGAAATAATGATATTACAGTTTAGGAGGAGCACATGTAATAAATCCTATTTCTGGGCTTCGGACCACTTCGGAGTTTTGTCTATTGTGTTCATTGACCTGAATAACACTCAAATGACCCCACAGGACAAAGGAAACCATCAGAAATATGTGATAAAAAGAGTAATAGGGTGATGGAGGAGACATACCTTATATTTCGCATTTCTAATAGTTAGGGAGGGTATTCTTGTTATATAACAGACTGTATATATTGTACAATGGTGTGTACGAAGCCCCATGGATATCCGAAATGTATTGAATGAGATATGAGCAGATCATTCTGTAAAACAGGAGGAGCACATCCCATATTTCGATGTTCTGCTCATTCTATGGCCTGGGGACTATCAGAATCGGATTCCTTGACCCAAAAAACAGTAGAGGCACTTATCATCCATAGGAGCCATTTTACCCAGATAACACATACAGCCATATGTAGCTACAGGACAATATAAGTAACAAATGAGAGAACATCTTGTACTTCGGAGTTTGAACATCTGAATACCATGGATGATAGGTGGCCCTACTGTTTTTTGGGTCAAGGAATCCGATTCTGATAGTCCCCAGGCCATAGAATGAGCAGAACATCGAAATATGGGATGTGCTCCTCCTGTTTTACAGAATGATCTGCTCATATCTCATTCAATACATTTCGGATATCCATGGGGCTTCGTACACACCATTGTACAATATATACAGTCTGTTATATAACAAGAATACCCTCCCTAACTATTAGAAATGCGAAATATAAGGTATGTCTCCTCCATCCCCCTATTACTCTTTTTATCACGTATTTCTGATGGTTTCCTTTGTCCTGTGGGGTCATTTGAGTGTTATTCATGTCAATAAACACAATAGACAAAACTCCGAAGTGGTCCGAAGCCCAGAAATAGGATTTATTACATGTGCTCCTCCTAAACTGTAATATCATTATTTCTGTCGTTTTTGAGACCCTATAAATGAAGGCTGGAGTCGTTTTGGGGTTTTTAATATCAGGGAATCCATTGGTGATGCTCCCCAGGCCATCCGAAGTGCGAAAAACAAAATAAGCGATGTATGCCCCCTAATACCCCCTTTTATACTGTATTATACTGGACCTATATTACGAAGGAGGATGTATTCTAGGGTTTTTATAGCATAGGAATCGACTGGTAATGTTTTCAAAGCGATCTGGAGCATGCTGCACCCTAAAAAGCGAATATTTTCGTTTATCTCCAGGAATAAAGTGTGCCAAAAGTACTGTGGAGGGGTCGTTTGGGTGTTTTCAAGGTCAGGGAATCGATTGGTGAAGTCCTCCAGCCGATCCAATGCATGCAGCAGCCCCCAAAAGCGAATATTTATGCGATTTTCATTATATTACCCTTTTATCCCACTATCCAGGGCTCCTATGCATCATTAGAGGGCTCTATTTTATGTTGTTTATGTCTATACAGATTATAGTGCCATCCCCTGGCCCAGCCAGTAGGCTGAGAATAGCCCAATAGCTATTTTGACCGGAAAATAGCCCCTATTTTGGGTATTAAAAATGCGGCACTGCCACTGGATCCAGCCAAAATTGATGGGCTGATTTGGGGAGCCTAAAAAGGCAAAAGAGCGCACCAGAGCGGAGCAAAGGGAGGGCATCAATATGAGGTCATAAATGTTAAGGGAGGGAGGGTATATATAGAGATGAAAAGATATATATATAATGCCAGTATGGTGTAGTGGTTAGCATGCTTGCTTGAGAAAGTCATGTGACATTATTGGATTTATTTTTGAGGTCCCGGGTTCAATTCCCAGAATTGCCTTCTTTTCTAATGATGCCATCATTGACACAGATTGGGAAGCTTACTAAGCCACTTTGTCATCCTGATGGAATTACTGTATATGGGCTGGATGTAAACTGACACTCCTGATGTATCACAATTAACTGTCAACTAACACCTTTCAAACAGAAATCTAGCAGACCAGGCTGCTATTTTAGAACTTGAATTCAGGCTTGGGCATGTACTGGTCACTCAGACTCGATGTTTATCATTGAGCCAAGGCTGACCCCACAGCATGCTCCAATCCATATATCGCTCTCTTCTTCCATCCCTTCTGCCACACGCCAGGATAGATTCACCAAAAACGCTTTACATCAGTACACTGGGATCTGGAGGTTACTCTCATTCACTGTTCGAACATGCATGCCCTATAGCCTGAGTTATGGTGGCATCAACCCCCCTGGATACCAAGGACTCAACACATAAAGACATGAGAAATCTATACCATTAAAGGTCTGAAAATCCCCTTGTGTACCTACAGTAGCTACTGGGGCTGGCTATGAGCAAATGCCGCTGCATCTCTATACATAGATTATGGGTTGTGGTTTCGAAATATAGATTAAAAAAAAAAAAAAAAAAAACTGTTCGAACATGCATGTGATGTGCTAAGTTCTCTCCATCTCCACCTCTGACACTAGCGGTCGTCAGTTGACGACTATCATACCTTGCTTAAGCGGTGTTCATATTGGAATCACAAGGCTCAGGACAGCAAAATGAGCAAGAGAAAAGGGAGTATATATCCATTGCAAATGAGATGGTGGATACTACGTGAGTACAGTCCCTTTATACAACAGTTCTAACTAAAGGCCACAGGTATAAGCAACGAATACATAGAACTAATGAGAGAATAATAACAAGCAGCAACTGGAATGACAAGCACCTCGACAGTTAATGATCAGCACTGTCACTTGGTGACAATGTGAGCTCAAATATCAAACAGTTCATCCCCATCCCAAATTTGCAGAATCCAATTTATGTCAGGCACACTTTGAAAATAATCATACACTGCCATAATAATGCATATATGCCTTTAAGAGAATCGAACTGTTAGTTACCTGAACTCATTACATTTAAGCATGAACTTTCTTTGCCTCACCTCTTTCAATGTCCACAATTTTCATTGATTCGGTTAGATCCTTGCAGAGCTACCCATTGGATGCTATCTTGAAGAGGAATATTGCATTGTTCAATGAAACAATACACTGCACTTCGATGACAGGATATCACCGTTGACACATTGATCTGAGTACACACCGAGTGAACATACAGTTTTATTTGACTTAATGTACCTACCCCGTAACGCTATACTATATCTACAATGACCGGTAGATCTAGAGGATTTAATATGTTGGTGATTTAATATCCGTTGTGAAAAGACATTCAATGCGTGATGGAAAGGGTGAAATTGTCAGCGGCAAGGATTTTGATTATGTGTGGAGAATGATGTCATATCACGGGAAGACCCTGGCTTGTGTAAGCGAAGATTTTAGACCTAGAGAGACCTTGACAAGCAAGGTAACTTCCCAATCCCAACCACCCAGAACAACCCTGCTCATTCTTCGCTCCCTTTGCGCCGCATCAATCAGCCACAATTCATCTATGGAGCTCCCTTTTCATGGTATCTTCAGATGCCAGATTATGAGAGAAGTCAGCCGCTGAGACCCATAGTTCGCGGCTTATCCTCAAGATACGGGAGCTGCTCCTCAATTCTCCCCCTCCCTCCGGCATTAAAAGATATTTTCCTCTTCACAGCGATGGCCTATATCAACATTGTCAGACATGCCATTGGGGAATGCCCCGTCCTTCTTTGACGCTGTCGAGTGCGCTGGTGACTGTCAAGTCGACTTTCGAACCTCGGCTTATCTTGGTGGGGCCCAGCAGCATATTTTGGGAAATGGTGGGGAGGCGAGTCGGCTGACGTGGATGACGATGAACATTTGAGAAAGGACGCGTGAAGAAAGCGTGGTCGGGCATTTTGGGCATCTCTGCAGATGGACTGCCTTGGGTTGGTAGTGTTCACTCGAAGGTATCGGACAGACCGGGAGGAAGTGAGTGGATCGCGGCGGGGTATTCGGAGTAGGGAATGGTGCATACATGGATGAGTGGAAAGGCGCTGGCGTACATGGTGCTTGGGAAAGACGTTAATTGGCTCCCTGCTCCGTTTCGCGTGACAGAGAAAAGGTGGAAAAAGGCAAATATTGTGTCTTAGCTATAATAATTCACTGTGTAGATTTGAAGACATTACGCATCGTGGCTGTAATAATCATATATATGTTTAGCTTGTGAATATACGATAAATTACGCGTCGGAAATATCCGAACAATCTTTCTCTCTTACCACCACGACTCTGCTCTCATTCTCTGTTTCCTTCATCTACAATTGTCGGGCTCCTGGAATTCACGACGTTGGTATGCCTACCGAGATGTTCAACGTGTCATGCAGTAGTACCCATCCAAACAAGTGGATTGTATGTTCCGTCCATCTTCATGTCCTTCTCGACGCGTCCTCCCTTGATCAAGGTCACAAGAGGTAGTCAATCTTAGGAAGGAATCAATCCCTTCGTGGCGAACGAGTCCTGAACGAAGGAAGGAGCTTTGTGAAACAGAATTGGAGAATGGATCGATTGACCTCTTGACCTTTCTGTGACCTACGTAGCCGGTGTGTACGGATACTAAAACGCATATACAGGTATTGACAATGTAGTGTGCAGGATGAGTTGACCACCACCTCGACGCCTAACTGTCGTCCCAGAGCTAGATTCAACATACAGCACTGTATCCAATCTGCCCTTCAGCTTCTCAGGCCATCCACGGACTCTCATAGTTCACTTTTCCCCTCAAAATCCTGGTTCTCTCCACACAAGCGTGTTCTCCTTCGCCGTCTTCCGCCTGTCCTCTACACCGTTCATATGTAGTCACGGATTCAAGGAGTCTTGCTCGAGAGGCCGTGCAGAATCACCGGGACGTGTGGGTTACCCTGGGAACGAACAAAACGGTGTATCCGACAACACAACTGGTAAGTAGGCATTACCACTACAATGTTGATCATGCGACTGAGTTTATTGTAGGTGACGTTGTCGATCTTCAATACTTCCTGTACAAAGAAGATGTTCAGCGCTCCGCCGCCCTCGGTGTCACTGCACATTCTTTCTCGTATGTATTGGAATCCATATGACGCGACTTCTCTGAACAAATGTCTCGTAGTATCTCGTGGACGAGGATCTACCCGTTCGGTGCTGCTGATTCTCCTATTAATACCACGGGAATTGATCATTATTCTGATGGTATGACTTCGTATTCGTATCATAAGAGATGCTGACCGCTGTGACTACAGTCATTGATTACCATTTGGCTCATGGCGTGGAACCTGTTGTAACATTGTGTAGGCCTTTTTCTGTTGCATTCGACGCTCCATGTTTACCACCAGAGACATAGTCCATTGGGATACATCTTGCCCTTAGGCTTACTATGGAGCTTTCACATCTCCAGATATAGTCGACGACTTTGTAAGGTAAGTGCTAGAAGGATTCGACAGCTTGTGTACTTATGCCACTTCCAGCTACGCCAAGACCGTGTTCAAGGCGTACAACGGCCGTGTTCAAACTTGGTTGGTGACCGTGGTTTCTTAACGCCGCAATAAGCTCAGCTGCTTCAGGTATACAACGAGCCGCGTGTTTATTGCGGTCAAGTCGCATCCTATCCTTTCAGTGAATATTCTATTTAACAAACACCTTTCGCAAGCTTACCATTAAGAATAGATGCCACACTCACCCCCGGTGTAAACTCATCTACCGCCCCTTATCGATGCACATACAATCTATGTACGTCCTGCTTGCATTCTTTTTTTACCCCAACCCTGACCATTTTATAGTAAAGGCCCATGCAGGAGCCGTCAAGGGTTTGTTTGCGCATCATGATAAGGACCTCCTGCTAACGAACTTCGTTTCCAGCATTCCGAGAAATGATTGCTATTTTCAAAAATGATGAGATTCTCGAAAAAGAAAAAAAGTTTTGATACGCCCAATGCCAGCCCGATCTCAGCCTGCGCCATCTGAGACAACCCATGACTATCGACGAAATAACTTATGACGTCGATCGTCATAACCCTCTGAGTGGGGGCTCAGAGGTCTTTTAGCGGGGCCCAAAACTTTTTAATTTTTTTCGGAATCTCATCATTTTTCAAAATAGCAAGAATATATCGTGAGAGATCGCCTTTAAAAATGACGATTACATGTAACTATGTCCCTTCCTTCTTCCAGCACACCCTGGAGAAGCAACTCTACTGAGGACGCACTTGCCGTCAAACGCCATGCAGCATTCCAAATTGGCATCTTCTCAAACCCCGTATGTACAACAGGCGATTGGCCTGACATTGTCAAGGACACCCTTCCCTCCGAGTATCTCCCGCGCTTCACTGACCAGGAAAAGAAGGACATCCTCGGCTCCGCGGATTTCTTCGCCATCGATTCCTACCGCTCGCAATGGGTAAGCGCCCCGGCAGAAGGAATCGACGCATACGTAGCAAATACTTCCCACCCCTTGTGGCCCGTCTGTAACGAACCTGTACTGTTCGACTCGGATTACGGCTGGGCTATAGGTCCTGCTGCTGACCCATTGGCTACCTGGCTTCAGGCAACACCAGTGGCCATTCGTCCTTTGCTGAAGGACCTCCACTCTCGATGGCTGAGTAATAAATTGGTGGGTGTGAGGACTTCATATGTGTTGGCTATCTCTGATCGCTGGTGGATAGCATGTTTCCGAGTTCAGCTTCGCGGAGCCTTACGAAAACGAGAAAACGGACTTGTCGCAAATAAAGGAGGACGTGGACCGAACGAGTGAGCCTACGGTCTCATTCCTGGGTATCCGAAGATTAATCAGTGTTTCCAGACTACTTCCTCACGTATCTCGGCGAGATGTTGCTATCCATACACGAAGATGGGGTTCCGATACAGGGTGCTTTCGCTTGGGGTTAGTTCCAATAAAACAAGACATAACATATCGTTGCTAACTCATTGCAGCAATGCTCGACAATGCGGAATGAGCAAGTGGAACGTCCGTCAGGTGCGTGCTCTTTGTTCAGGATTTAGATATTTTCTTGTCTTAACATGAGCGTAGATTCGGTATTCAGCACGTCAATTACACGACACTAGAACGGACGTACAAGCATTCGGCGCAGTCCTTGGGTGAGTTGTGCGATGCCTTCCAATGAACGCCAAGATTTACGAGTGAAAATAGCGGAATTCTTTGCGTCGCACCTTCAAGATTGAGTTCTGTGTTGTACGGTACGGCCAAGGTTGGTTTTCGTCGAATATGAATTCAATAACAAGGAATACGTGTAGCCTAATAGCCATGCAAATAAAGGCTAGTCACCAATACAACCTCCCAGAAAGACAATTGAAGCAGACCGTATATGTATACCTTTTCCAGAGATTTTCTTCATGTCCGACATATTTATCTTCAACGACAATCACAGTAGAGGCATCGAGGCGTTACTTTTTATTCATCCTGATACACTGCATCCTTGTCAAGATGTATATGAATGTTGAGTTTGTATCGAGTGTTAGCAGGAGAGACAGCACTTTCCAGCTCAATAGTTTGAGATTTTGGTTCGTTGTCATCTCGGCCCGGAGTTACCGGCCTGCCCTTGATCTTGACCGCCGCGAATTTTCGGTACGTCGCGACAGCTGCTTCTGTTTTCCGTGTTTTCAAAATGAGCGAATCGTACTCACACATTTTGCAGGTGTGTTGACTACAGAGACATTATGTGACATTTGTCTTGGCAGCACTGTCGACCAGGCAGGCCTTACAACTGGCAAACTCGTCTGAGGCTGGCTCACTCAATACCAGCATAGATTTCGGTTATGTAAATCTGATAACCCATTAATTAATTTCTTCAGTAAGTGGCTAGCCAGGCCTTTGTTGTGATCAGGTGCCATCTTAGTAACAAGCACCAATAGGCGCCCATCGATGCCTCGAGGTCTTCCTTCTCCCCATACCTTTCCGACATGTCTAACAGACGTGGCAGGCCGCTGTGCAAATTCTTCAACACAGCTAGGGGATGTCGTTTTCAAGACTGCAAGTTTCTCCACGAAAGAGCCGGAAGTCCGACGCCTTCGTCGTCGCCATCAACTCCGTTGCATTCTCCCAGACCATCAGGCAGGTCTGGCGGAATCACAGCTGGCCGGGGGAACTGCGAGTTCTTCTGGACTTCGGGAGAATGTCGACGAGGATTTGATTGTATATTCCGCCATGTTCGCCAGCCGCAGACTCAGAATGCTGCAGGGGTGTCTGTAGAGGCAACGTCTCCAGAAACCGACACCCTCGACTTCCTGACGACCGAAGGACTTGCTGGCATTAACAACATTTCTTTGGACAAGTTGCATACGTTGAGCCCGACGGAGGCGCATAACATGCTCAGGGCATTCAATAGCCCGACATTCCAGTTCACAGCCCCTGATCAAGTCATTAAGTTCGTCCAGATTCTAGCTAGCGTTGATCGCAGAAATTCACAATGGGTACTTTCTTTGCACTAAGCAGGCTCTTCTTCTAATCAAATGATCTCATAGGATACTGTTCGGGCCCAGTCATTTCTTGAAATGATAGTCGATTTGAAGGTAAATTTTTTGTAACTCTAAATAATTGTGCTCTTATCAAGCCAACTAGCATCATGTCCTCGCTCGCATCCGCGAGGTCTTGCAATACTCCCCTATTGCTTGCCGTGCTGGTACAGGCTTCACGGAAGTTTCGTTTCAAATCGGATACTTCCCGCTTCTTCAGGTAACTAAGATCTTTCCGTCTTTTACCATATCTCTCATCAGAACTCCAGTTCTTTGGCTCAGACCTCATCCTCAAAACCAATCTCCACCATAATATCCAGTATGTCGTCTCAATGTATGTGCGCTTTCTGTCAAGCTGACGTCTTTTAGCGCCTTGTACAGCGCCTTGGATAGTGGTCTCGATCATATGTTCGACGTCGTTTCGTCTTGCATGGAGCAAATGATCCAGAATCGATCTTGGAAGGATCCTACACCAGCCCTTCCTGCCATGCGGCAAAGTAGCCTTTCGGGAGTGGTTGTTTTCGGCACGATCACCACCCTGCTTACTCAGTAAGAGCTACTGCCTACTTTTGGTCGCTATGGTATTAACGCTTCTCAGATATTTTCAACGTTCCAAACATGCCATTAACAATCATCCAAATATTGTCGTATTCATTGGCAACCTTGTTCGGTGGTACGATGAATGGGCAAGATTGATCGCAACGTCGAGCTTTGATGATTCCATTGACGCAACCGTTCAGCGGTTGACCTTGGAACAAATCAAAGAGTCTATCAGTAGGCTTGACGCAATAGTAAGCCGAGAACATGCAAATGCAGAGAGAAGACGAAGACCAGCGCAGCCGCAAGGTCTGAGAGAGGAGCATCGATCTGAGGCATTACAGGCTCAACTTATTCAGACTTATGACGGTCCCGGTGTCCTTCGTCTTCTTGGTCCTCGCCATAGCAATGATCACCGCGACATAGCTGACATACATATTGTCCCTACCCATGACGAGATGATCTCTGCGAGTCTTCCATACATTCCCGTTAACCGTCCGGATGCTCCACATCATTTGGCTCCAAATTCAATGGAGCGACATCTTGACATTCAGTTCCGTCTCTTACGTGAAGAACTCGTGTAAGTCGTCCTACAGTGTTCTCGTGATGTTTACTGAGATATGTGTATGCCAGTGCCCCCATTCGCGCGTCTATATCTACTCTTCAGCTTGACTTCGATGCTATGCAAGCACCAGCTCCAAGACGTGAGGCGCAGCCAATCCAATTGGAAAAGTTAATCAAGGCAAGGGGAGGCATGTATCGAACCTCTGGTTATAACTCGACTATGTTCCATATCTATACAAATGTCGAATACTCTCCTCTTCAAGCCGAGCGACGTGGTTTCACGGTCGGTCTTGTTGTCGATGCGCCTCCTTCAGACCGTGCTCGAAACTCTGACCCCAAAATCAGAAAAGACTTCTGGGAGCATGCTGGCTCGCGACGTCTCAGCGCTGGCAGCCTTGTTGTTTTAGTCGTCGCACATTCGGGTCGTCTGAAGATCTATGTTGGCAGCGTTTCTTCATCAACAGATGACACTATCGAGTCGTCGAAGGTCCACGAGAGCCGCATTGAAATTCGCGTCAAATTTTTTGATCCCGACGTAGAACTTGGCGCCCTTCGACAGGAAAAGATCACTATTGATCAGCATCGATTCGCGTTCTTGGTGGATAACAACATCATGTTCGAATCTATCAGACCCTTTTTGGAGAAGTTGCGTTCAGTGGAACCTACCTCCATTCCATTTTCTAATTACATCTGTCGGGACACTCTGAGAGGAGTCGCGGTTGTGCCTCCGAAGTATAGCCAAAATCCATCTTTCCGATATAACCTGGAATGTCTATCGAAAGATAGAGTCAGGGAGTATGTCCATCCATTGAACGCAACCGACCCTTTATCAATCCGGAGAGCCCGACTACAGCTGAGGTCGTCAAGCATTTTAGATCCCAGTCAATGTGATGCTGTGGTCGACGCTTTGACACAGGAAGTTGCTCTAATTCAAGGGTATGTTCTTGTTATCATCTACGTGTTGAATGATGCAAACAATTTCCTTGGGTTCTAGACCTCCAGGTACCGGAAAGGTGTGTATCATTGAACCTTCGATGTGACGTGCGTTCTAAGAGCAGGTATAGAGCTTTACCGGCAAAGAGTTGCTTCGGGTCTTATTTGCCAGCAAAGTCAAGCCTATTGTGATGATCGCTTTCACAAATCATGCACTGGATCACATGTTACTATCTCTGTTGGACGCAAAAATCACGACAAATCTTGTTAGGTTGGGATCGCGGTCCTCGGACGAACGTATCAATGAATTTACCTTAGACAAGTTAGAGAGGATGAAGGATGGAGCGTCTTCACCCTTGGATCAGATTGTGCGCAAGGAGTGGTTTGCCATGGGCCGACTAGAAGATGAGATGAGGACAATCCTACAGCATATCCAAACACCTTCGCACACCTGGGAGACAGTAACCAACTATCTGCAAGAGACGTTCCCCGATCATCTTGCCTCATTCGTAGACCCTCCTTTCTGGATTGATAAGCTAGCAGAAGAGCTTCGTCAGGATATCGAAGCAGAAGGGGAATGGACAACCGTGAACGCAAAGAAGAAAAGGCGTGATGTCGATATCCCGAATACCATATATTCCTTTTGGAAAATTGGGCAGGATATCTCGTTCCTACAGCCCCCACAGCCTCCTCAGACTCCCGCACGGTCATCAAAAGGAAAGAAGGGGAAGCAGCAGCAGCAGAGGCAGGCGCAGGAACTTATCCTTGCAGCGGAGCTCCAGCAGGCCTATTTGACACGCATGAACAACCTCTTCGTGCCGTTGGGATTTCCAGAGGGTATGATTCCACCTATTCCAACGACTTCCAGACCAATCGACGAGCTTCTGGTCGCCGATGCTATCTGGAGCATGTCTGTCGAAGAGCGACAAATACTGTCTGCATTATGGGAAACCGAAATGAGGACCTTTGCATATAACAAGTACAGACAGGATTACGAAGAGCGCCGGGAAGAGTATGAAGCCGCTTGTAAGCGGTTCAACGATGCCAAGGACGAGGTTAGTAGCAACTCATGAGCATGTTGCAGTCATTCAGCTTATAAAAATCTCAGAGTCGACGGCAATTGCTATCTCGAATTGATCTTATTGGGTGCACCACTAATGGCGCTGCCAAACTTACCTCACTGTTGACGGTACGTACTTACAAATTGCCCTCCCACTCTTTTTCTAGTATTCACATGGGATTTCAGACCATTGCACCCAAAGTTTTGATAGTGGAAGAGGCAGGACAAGTTTTAGAGGCCCATATCTTATCTTCTCTTGTGCCATCTGGTGAGTGAATGATGGAATCTGTTCTTGCCGAGTCAAGCATTAATTGTTCATCAGTGCAACATCTTATTTGTATAGGTGATCCGCAGCAGCTTCGTCCTACCTTGGCAAATTTCTGTCAGTTGAATGGGCAGCGTCACCCGATTTTCAACTTCACTGACCCGTTTTCTTAGCTCTCTCTATGGATAGTGCAAGAGGAAAAGAATTGTACAAATTTGACCGTTCTTTGATGGAACGACTGGCGGATGGTGGGTTCCCGATGTCCCAGATCAACGTTCAGCGGAGAATGCGTCCAAGCATTTCTCATAACATTCGGTTTGTTACATCAGCTACTAGTTTGGAAATCAGTAATTAACGTCTCCATCAGAACAATTCTGTATCCTAACTTGGAGGATCACGACCTCGTCAAGAAGTACCCTCCCATTCAAGGGATGGAACACGACCTTTTCTTCTTTACCCACACAAACCGGGAGAAAGCCGCAGATGAAGGCTCGGCATCCAAAGTCAATATGTTCGAAGTGAGTTGACCTCTGCTTTTAGAAGGAAAAGAGAGCTTATACGGAGAATAGGTTAAAATGATTGTTGATCTTGTTGTGTACTTTTTGAAGCAGGAGGCTTATAGTTCCCCTGGAGATATTGCTGTCCTTTGCGCGTATCTAGGCCAGTTGCGAGAGCTGAGATCTGCCCTAGCATCCCTCAAAGTTGCTGTTTCTGTCGATGAACGTGATCAAGATCAGCTAGCCAGAGAGGGAATGGACGATGAAGGGTATATAGAACAGGTTACCGTGTCCAAGCATGTACGACTTCTTTTACCTTCTTTGTTCTATGGGTGTTGATACTTTCTAGGTTCGTCTAGGCACTGTTGACATTTTCCAGGGCGAGGAAGCAAAAATTGTTATTGTTTCTCTTGTCAGAAACTCTGGATCTTTCGATAGTGACGAGTCAATTGGCTTCCTGAAGGTAATTTGGACGCCTCTCGTGATTCGCGTGTTCAGTTTATTCATGTGACGAATGCTTTTAGTCTGCCAATCGAATTAATGTAGCACTATCGCGTGCTCAGCATGGACTGTATGTCCTGGGAAACGCGTCCAACCTTCGTCAAAATCAGACCTGGAAGACCATCATAGACGAAATGGAGCAGCGGGACCAGATCGGGTTCGGCTTTCCAGTAATATGTCCTCGCCACCCAGAACAGAGACATACAATCACGGCACCAGGCCAACTCAGTGTCGTTGCACCAGAAGGCGAGCAGCTACAGACCAACGACTATGACCGTCAGAATTAACCAATACTACCTGTAGGTGGCTGCTGCTTGCCTTGCGATTACCGTATGGACTGCGGCCACAATTGCCCTTCGATGGTATTTTCAATTACCTATTCTATGTGCCGTGGATACTCAATGTTTCTCATTTTATTAGTGTCATCTCGATCTCGATAAACATCGCAGCATGCGGTGCGATATGCCATGTCTCCGAACCCCATGCCCGCGTATGCATCCATGCGATAAGAGATGCTCGGACAAATGCGGCCCTTGTGAATTTCCCCTTTACAACATCGCCCTGCCCTGTGGTCATGTAGCATCAATCCTATGGTACGAGGAACTACCCTTACATTAGAACTTGACTCACTTGTAGTCTTCTCTGCTAGTCATCAAGCGGAAGACCTGGCTTCGGTTTTCTGTCACGAAAAGGTCTCAAAACAGTTGTCGCTTTGTGGACATGATGCAACAATGCGCTGCTCTGACGATCCTCAGAAGCACAAATGCATCAAAGTTTGCGGAGGAATTATGCCGTGCTGCGAAAAGACGTGCAAGTCATTTTGTGGAGACTGCACAGGACTTAATTTGCCAGGAGCTAAGGGGATCCATCGCCTCTTGACAAGCAAACTTCGCACCTTCAAGCACAAATCCCATCAATGCGAGCGACTCTTATTCTGTCAACACAAGTGCGGTCTCGACTGTTCTAAAGACCACGAATGTAATACGTCGTGTAAGCAGCAGTGCCGCCAACGTTGTTCCCACCACAAGTGTCCAAAACCATGTGCCCAAGACTGTGCACCTTGTACCGAACCATGCGACTGGAACTGCCCTCACCTGTCTTGCCCAGTGTTATGCGGATCGGCGAGTTGTATTATATTTATTTCCTCTCCATGTTGTTGATTTCGCTGCAGATATGTGCACGTCTACCATGCGATGAACCATGCCCTAGCATTCTTCAATGCGGCCATGTCTGCCCTTCAGGTAAGGGATACTTCTGTCGGAGACTGCTACCTAAGCTGAGAACGGCTCTACCGCAGTATGCGGCGAACACTGCTTGCAACAGAAGTGCATCGAATGTCTCTCAGACGACGACAAGATGGACATCGTAGATTTTATCATGCAACGAAGACTTGTTGACATCCCTATCGGGTCGGACGATATCAGCGACAGGATCATCACCTTGGATTGTGGGCATATTTTCACAGTGGAGACGTTAGACGGACATTGTCAAATGACCGACTATTATGAGATCGACGTAATGGGGTCCTACACGGGAATGAAAGCACCTCCTACCGAATTTCAACGGCCACCAAGCTGTCCAACTTGTCGGGCACCCATTACAGCTCGGCGCTATGGAAGGGTCCTCAAGCGAGCGAATCTCGATATCTTGGAACAGAATGTGGCCAGTACGATGTCCCAACGCCTGGCCGAGATTGTTCCATCTATTGACACCCTCAGCAACGGTCTGGAAGAACTAGCAGCCCGGGCTAAAAAACTTGAAGCCGCGCCGAATTTTGAATGTCACCCTGCTGATAAATTTGAGGGCCTAGTCGAAGAGCGGAAAGCTTTCATGACGGGGAAAGCAGACGAAGTCTTGGACCATGGTATGCTCACTGCTAGGTCTATGGTCACTCGCCATGGTTTGTCGGAGTCCGAGGCCAAATCATGGATGGGTATTGTTGTGGATCTTCATAGAGTCTACAAAAGGGTAGCTGATGTTACAAAGACGTGGTCCGCCCACGTCCGTGCCTACGAGTCGGCTCTTTCTACCCTTTATCGCTTGGAACTTGCAAATCTTGCTGCCGACCCACCATCGGACATCCAGGTCCCTCCTGAACACATTGCAATGAGCAATGTTGACCGGAAGATTGGACAGCCTCCTCACAAGGCTGATCGTCGCTATCATCTCGAAGCATTCATATTATCCATCGAGTTGAGGCTCATGTTGGGAAGCGTTGCTCGTTCTCGGTTCGAGGCACTTCCGATGACTGCCAACGAACCTGCAGCTCTTCATCATCGTAAAGTCTGGTATTCGTTCACCTTGTTCATCTATCAGTCATGCATTACCGACTGTCAAAAGGCTATTACCATCGCCCATGCAACTTCTTCATCACGTTTGGCTGCTCGCTCTGCCAGCTTGATGCTCTGTTCAGACTTTGAACAGTTCCGTTTTTCGATGCTGGAGAAACGTAGGGACGCATTCAAAGATGGTGCATTCGCGCAAACTCGAGATGCCTTGGTAGCTGAGGTTCAAGCTGACAGGAAGAAGTTGAAGAGTCGCTTGAGAGAGCTCGAACGGTCGTATTTCACAAGCCGTTCGTCGAATGATCCATCCCAGCTCGGTGAAGATCGTCGATGGTGCCATGGGAATTGCGGCGCCAAAATCGAGCGTTGCTTCGCAGAATACGGGAAATTGGAAGATCACATTATAAACGACGGTGTTTATCAGCCAGTGTCCCTGCAGGAGAAACAGGACATTGTGAAAGCCTTAGGATTCTCGCATCGAGGTCATTTCTACAATTGTATAAACGGTCACACATTCGTTATCACAGAGGTATGATCATTGTCGTAACGTATACCCGACAAGCTGAAACATCTTTTTCAGTGCGGCGGAGCGATGGAGGCCAGCCAATGGTCAGTTCACTAATTGGAGCGACTGTTGTCTTCACTAACACGACGTCCTATTTTAGCCCCGAATGTAGAGCGCCTATAGGTGGTGGAAACCACACGCTTGACTCCTCTAATACCCGTGCACGAGAATACGAAGATATCTCAAGAGAGCAAGGTGGAGCAAGAAGCCCGTGGGCATGGGCAGCAGGCGCTTAAATAAGGAAGAAATGAGAGTAGACAAAGATCGTGGCTGATAATCATCGCAGAGGTATCGGGTTTCAACTACTTTGTAATATTAGAGAGGACAAACTGTTTTGATGAAGCAGGAAGAGATATATGGCTACTAGAACCGGACATTTTGTTGGTGTGATGAAGGCTGGTCTACCCTTGGGTGTGGGTAAAGTAAGAGGTGAAACATTCGCTCGCATGTCTATAAAAAAACGTGACCTCTGGTCCTCCGGTCCCAGTCAAGTCACACATGATTTGAGCCATGAGGAGGGGTTGCGTCGTTCGTCCAAAATGAGTCTTTACTTCGATCGCGAATTGTAGGACTGTGGACATGCCGGCCAGATAATAGATTGAGTGCAGCAGGTCCGACAGGGATGGTTCTTGTTCGAGTGACGGCTCCGACGAAATGAGGAACAAGTTTTAAAGACACCAGGGCAAAAGAAGGCGTCACCAGATTATGAACGAAAAAAGAGAAATCCATCCCGGGCCGCAATTCCCTCGAGTACGTCATCGATCGACCGTTCGATTTGCATTCGAGTTCTGACGAGTTCTGAAAACTTCTTTAGTAACAACGACCACAACACTACTACCGATGGGCGGTTTTCTATGGTTCATCTCTGGTGCAGCTGTGGCCACCATCTATTGCAATGGTCGCATACAAGCAGGGTACTATGCCGCCAACCCGAATGGATACTACGAACGAGGGTGGACGCGTCAGAGCGCACAGGCTCTTGACTCCGATGAAAGGGCGCCGGAAGGCAATGAGAGGGAACGACAGTATGCGTATGGAGCCGGAGTGAGGCTAGAGGGCCAACAACGATTCGGATTGGAGCTACCTCAACAGCCCCGAGAGAGAACGGAAGCTCCGACGCCACCACCGCCCCCACCTCAGCAGGAGGAACAAGCTTCGCTTGACCACATCAGAGAGCTCAGTAAACAAGCAGACGAGGCTGCACGTTTTCCACTTTCTGAGGCATCATAATGCTGAATCTCTTTCCTCTTAGATGTCTGCTTGTCTGAAGCTACACTTGATTCTCTCATGGCGACTATAATTGCGGCCAAGAACGTGTGTCGATAAATTCATTCTTCGAGACCTGGCTCTGAGCTTATGTGCTCCTAGAAACTCGCAGAACGTCGTGCTCAGGAGGAGAAGCGGGCGTCGGAAGTGAACGAGTTTCTCCTTCGCTACGTCTGAGTTTCATCGTTGGCAACGGGAGTGGATGGCACGGGCTGTACTCTGACTAGTGACTTGTGGTACGAGTCATCTCTGTTCCGTTTCGTTCTTAGTTCTGATTCTCGATCTTCGCCACTAGCATGCATCCTCGATGTCCTTCCCGCCCGTGTCTCTCCAAAGCGTGTGCACAGGTCGTTGAGTGCGTTCGGGATAGTGGTTCATATGGGTCTTGTTCATAAGATGGCGGCATCGCTAGATTGACGTGGGAGTCAATACGGTTCTTTTTGGTGAGTGTAATCTCAAATTTTATTTTATTTTATTCTACTTTTTTCCCTAACAGCATAGCGGGCTGCTAGGCGACTCGGTATGGACCTACTGAGACACAAGCTACCTCGAAGACGCAATGACAGAACCCGAAAATGCTTTGCGCATTGGTGTCACGGCCATTCCTGCACTACGCTTCAAGTCCTAATTTCCAACTCGTATCCTCTATTCACAGTGAAAACACACGCTGCGGCCGTGAAAGGTTTTTATCCATTCTTCTCATCGTACCAAGTTCTTAAGGTCCATTGCAGCATTTCGAGAGATGGGCACATCCAAGAAAACTACTATTGGCTCGACTGGTAACTACCGTGCATGTGATACTGGGAACGAGCTGATCCTCGTTTTACAACACCAGGTACGTTTTATTCTTCTCATAGTGATTTCTTTAGCTCACAGATTAGGATTGATTCACAATGACACATGACTGCGGGAAACTCGTCTCCACGTTTCTTTGATCTTGACGCCGCGCACGACGTCGACGGCGACGTGCAAGCCATCATGGCCAGCGTCAACGGCCATTTCTCTTCTGCTGACGACATGAAATCTCACCTTCTGAGTCTTCTTGATAGCAAGGAACAACAGCTACGGCAAGCCGCGACCTTTAGCCAGCGGGTTCTCGCCCAACGAATGGAACTTGAGGATCGTATCCGGCAGCTTCAGGAGGTCGAAGCTGACAAGACAGACGATGAAGACGTTGAACCTGAGGCGGTACAGAAATACCAGGAGCTTACTGACATGATGATGAGCTGGGATACGGAGAATGCATTACTTTCAAGTGCATTCAACAGTTCAGTATGTCCCCCATCATGTTACTTTCATTTTGCTCTAAGAGCTTCTGATAGATAGAACGTTCTGCTATTACCGTCTCCGAGTTACCTCGAGACGAACCGGAACGTTCACGTACTTCAACCAATACATCCGCTGCACAATCTCGACGGGCCAAGAATACTGCACATCGTGCCGATGACGTCGGTGTGTATGGAATACTTTCCTTTTCTTTTGCTTACAATTCCACCAGAGTTTGCCTTTGAAATTGGCAGTGGCCTTCTCAATGAAGTACGACGACTTCAAAGTCTTCTCGGTGACCGAGAGAAGGCCATTCAGGACATGACAGAGAAGAAGGACGATCTTGATGGTACATTGGAGTCACTTCGAACCGCTCTCAAGCAGCAAGAAGCAAGTGCCGGTGCGTCCTAGCTTATCTTTTCTCAGTGGCTACTAAATTTTAGTGGTAGACAAGTACAAAGAAGAGAACTGGAATCTCGAAGTTAGCCTCCAGGACCTCCACACCCAACATGCCGATACCCAATCCACCGTTCAGCGCCTTGATTCAGAACAAAAGCGGCTCACGAAGCTTCTCGCTGCCTCCCATGACGCTTCCGAGCAGTACAAAAATGAAAATGCCCAGCTTCAAAGTACCATCAAAGACCTCATAGCAAAGCACGAAACTGACGTGGCTTTGGCACGCAAGCATTTCGCGGCTTTGGCGCACGATCAGAGCGATTTGCAACAGGCCATAGATAGGCTCGAAACAGAGAAGGAAAGGGCTGGCAGAAAGTTTGGTGGGTTCGGAAGCCCGGCGACACCTAACACCACCGAGGGACGTCCAGATGAGAACTATGGGTACGGACTTTGGACTGAATTAGTTGCTGTGGCTATAGTGTTATTACTTGTTATATTTGCAGGGTACTGTACCATTTCGATCAATTCGAATGGACTGTGACGCGTGACCTTCCAGGACTAGTTCCCTTCGAATAACTAATAGGCCTGCCATGACTGGAACATGTGCACAAAATTTGAATGACTGACCAAATATTATGTTATATTTTATGTAAATATTGTCAATTTGTACTTCTGTACAGCATAAATTACTCATAAACATGCCTGGAGAAGAAAGTTTTGTAAAAATTGCTCACTTTTAGGCCAAATTTTGTAAATAATGGGACATTTTGACTTTAGTGACCGTGAGACCTTTTGCCGCTTGCCGGCCTTACTTATTCCCTCCGAGTACGTCATCGATCGACTGTTCGATTTGCATCCGAGTTCTGACGAGTTCTGGAAACTTCTTGACTAGTGACAACGACCGCAACACTACTACCAATGGGCGGTTTTCTATGGTTCATCGCTGGTGCAGCTGCGGCCACCATCTATTGCAATGGTCGCATACAAGCAGGGTACTATGCCACCAACCCGAATGGATACTACGAACGAGGATGGACGCGTCAGAGCGCACCTCTTGACACTGATGAAAGGGTGCCGGAAGGCAATGAGAGGGAACGACGGTACGCGTATGGAGCCGGAGTGAGGCTAGAGGGCCAACAACGATTCGGATTGGAGCTACCTCAACAGCCCCGAGAGAGAACGGAAGCTCCGACGCCACCACCGCCCCCACCTCAGGAACAAGCTTCGCTTGACCACATCAGAGAGCTCAGTAAACAAGCAGACGAGGCTGTACGTTTGCCACTTTCTGAAGCATCGTAATGCTGAATCTCTTTCCTCTTAGATGTCTGACTTGTCTGAAGCTACACTTGATTCTCTCATGGCGACTATAATTGCGGCCAAGAACGTGTGTCGATAACTTCATTCTTCGAAACCTAGCTCTGGACTCATGTGCTCCTAGAAACTCGTAGAACGTCGTGCCCAGCGGGAACAGGAGGAGAAGCGGGCGTCGGAAGCGAACAAGTTTCCCCCTCGCTACGTCTGAGTTTCCTCGTTGACAACGAGAGTAGATGACACGGACTGGGCTGACTCGTGGTGCGACCTATCTTTGTTCGATTCCGTTTGTAGTTCTGATTCTCAATCTTTGCCACTAGCACGTATCCTCGGTGCCCTTCGTGCCCGTGGTGCACAAGTCGTTGAGTGCGTCCGGGATAGACTCGTATGATCTTTTACCTAGGTTTCATCCCTGTAGAAAGCGATGTACACACGCGCCAAGGGAATGTGAGTGCGACTTCATGCAAGACATGGCCATATAGAATATAGCAAGCAAGCAAGAATAACCTTAACTTTATTCTGCTCTGTGGCTAGGTGACTGCCTTTCTGAGTCAGTTAGCATTCGTAACAATGAGTGGCTTCGGTGCTGCCGAGTACTCGTAAAAATTGGCAGAGCGTTGTGCGCAGCGAGTACAAATTCAGGAGGAGAAGTAAACAGTTTCCCCTCGCTAGATTTGACCTTACGACAATGAGTTTGGGACTTTCCTACGGTTGATGGTACGCTCCATCGAAATTCAAGTCTATCCGTCCCTGCTTATCGATTTTCGACGTTAGCATGCACCCCTTGGTATTCGCCTCAATCCTTAGAGCGAGAGCAGAACTCAAAATGGTGTTATGTCTCGCCTGTTTTCCATCGAAGATGGCTGCTCTCAGCTCTGACGATGTTCGAGATACGCAATTTACGGGTGTGATTGACCGTGTGTTGCTCGGGGTAGTTCGAATTAGGGATTACAATCGTAGCGATACGGCCGTAGACTGGGCCTGGCCTCGTAGACTGTACCAAAGTCACATGCGGTACTGTCACGTACCGGTGTCCGTGCTTGCAGTTTGACGAATATCTGGTGCCAAAGGGTAAGTTTTTTATGCTTCTTTAGGTCATAGGTACTGACCAAGTTACGGCATAAGATGGACTTCTGTCACTCTCTCAGCAACCGTTTTGAAACCGTATGGATACAGTCGCATATTGGGTCATCAAGGTTGGCCAGTACGAATACGCATCCATATTTACCGCCCTACGGTTGCGGTGCACATCCTATTTTTTTTTGAATCACTCAGAGTCATCAGAGGAACGGGACCACATCAAATCTTCGGCCCCGGCGCTACAGCGTGAGACATTCAAATCAGCTAGTCTACAGGATGGTGTACATCATCTTGCCCACCTTCAGCCACAGTGATGGCGTCTTCCGAGCATCTCCCTTCCCTTCCTCCCAAAACGTCAAACCTAGCAACAGCTTGGGCGTTTCTGGAGGAAGGACTGGATACTATCATGAAATCTGACTCGACGAAGGATGTTCCTACAACATATGTGTGTTTCCTATAAGGCTCTGGTTTCTCTGGCCGATAATCATATCCGCAGGCAGCGTCGCTTAACGCGGCTGTGTTTAATTATCACACGTCGTCAACGGACGAATTCAAGTCCAGGGGGTCGGGCCTGACCCAGACGCCGACATCAGCCTTCTATGATAAAGTCGTTATATACTTAAAAGTCCGTCTCAAAAATATTCGGGATGTACGTCGGCTGCCTTGCCTCCTGTCGCCTTGTTCATTGATAACTTCAACAGACCCACAATAGCCTGCAAGGAGAAGAGCTATTGAGGTACTATGGCACCGAATGGCGACGATACGAGATTCGAGTGAGCTACATGAACCGGCTGGTGTTTCCATACCTCAATCGGTATTGGGTCAAAAGAGAAAGAGACGAGGGAAGAATAAAGATCTACCCGATGTACACCGTGCGTTGTCTCCATCAATGTCTTTGGCGGTATCTCAATGGCAGCAGCTTGCTCTGGTACAATGGAAGGCAAGGGTACTTGACCCGATCAATCAGAAAGGTCGGCTAGCCGATGCACTGTTACTCGCTATTGAACGAGAGCGAAACGGGCAAGTCACTGACGAGGAGCTTGTCAAAGATGTCATCGACTCTTTCATAAGGCTTGGGTTGAACGACGCGAACCTCGATGAAGAATGTCTCGACGTCTATAAAAACGACTTTGAGGTACCCTTCCTCGTCGCAACAGAGAAGTATTACAGGGGGGAAGCAGAGGCATGCTTGGCGGCATTCAAGGGATCAAACTTCAACTATGTCAAGAAGGTGCAGGATCGACTGCGCGATGAGGAGGATCGTGTCCAACGATATGGTCTGATTCCCCAAACACGGGCCAGCCTTATTCCTCTACTCAAAGATCTTTTTTTCCCACCGTACTTCCATGCTGTGTGGACAAGGTTTCAAGAGATACCTGAATTTTACGGAGATGAAGACTTGCCTGCCTCGTTATCGCGCACACGTGAGGGGCAAGACCGTCTCAGGGATAAATTCGAGCGGCAAGTTGAGAAGGCTGGCCTCGATGCCGTCTCCACACTTGTCGTAAACGACGCGGAGCTGGATCCAAAGGCATACCTTGATGCGTTGTTGGAGGTCCACACCAAGTATTCGGCGATCGTGACGCAGCATCTGTATGGAGATGTTGGATTTGTTGGCAGTCTGAGTAAGGCGTGCATAGCCTTCATTAACCAAAATTCGATGACGGCGACCATGAGCAGTAAATCGCCAGACTTGTTGGTCAGATACGCAGATCGGTCACTCCGAAAGGACAACTCAACAGAAGGAGCAGACATAGAGGGAGCCTTGGATCGTTTGGTGCGTTCGTGTTGCATCTTGGGAAACGTATGTTGGTTGATACACCCATAGATGACTGTCTTCAATTACTTAGAGGATAAGGATGTCTTTTCGCACTTTTATGCTGCGAGGCTGTCGAAACGTCTTATATACGGCGTGTCGGCTTCCGATGAAAGGGAAGCTGACATGATCTCCAGACTCGGAAAGGCCTGTGGCGCCGAATATACCAGCAAGTTGCGGCAGATGTTAACGGGTATGTCCTCAATAATATTCAGTCATATAGATATTGCTAATCCTTTGTGTACAGACGCAACAGTGAGTCAGGATCTAACGAAGCAGTTCAATGACGCGACATTCAGCATCATGGTCCTCGGTTCGAATTCTTGGCCTTTACATCGTCCGTCGCATGGATTCACCATCCCAAGGGAGATATATCCCACATATGAGCGCTTCCAGAAATACTACCAGATGAGACATTCGGGCCGGAAGCTGACTTGGCTGTGGAATTACTCGAGGAACGAGCTCCGGACGAACTACCTTGACCAGAGGTATATCTTGATGACGAGCTCGTATCAGATGGCTATCCTGCTTCTCTATAATAGTCACAATCTGCTTTCTTTGTCTGAGCTCATCACGGCGACATCGATTCCGAAGGAGATCATTACCCAAGTCCTTGCCGTCCTTGTCAATGCGAGGATCCTCGTCGACGAAGAGTCTGAGCAGTACGGTCTTAACTCCAGTGAGTTCAAGTTGGGTGCGCTGTCATCGACTGATTTGAGTTTTCTAGATTTCAAGTCGAAGAAGATCCGAGTCAATGTGAATCAGCCTATCAAGGCCGAAGGATCTGGACAAACAGAGGTGATGAGAGCCGTGGAGGAGGATCGGAAGTATGCTATCCAAGCTACCATTGTCCGGTATGTCGACTGCTTTGTATCAGGGTTTTGGAACCTCAGTCTTTTCTTCTTCTAGGATCATGAAGGCACAGAAGTCGATGACGAACCAACAACTTGTCCAGGAGGTTGTTGAACAGGTCTCCCAACGATTCACACCTCAGATTCCTATTATCCGAAAGGTACGTTCCGCTTGGTATCTCAAGTATCGTCTTGATTTCACCGTCGCCGAATCAGGCTATTGACATCCTTCTCGAGAAAGAATACCTCACAAGAGAAGGAGACGCCTTGATATACGTAGCGTAGAATTATTCTCTCCAGCGAGACCCGTTCATCTGTTTACGTTCTTTCTGAGATGCTTCAAGTTCAACTCAGGCACGTAGATCAAAATAAAACTGACAAGAGAGGAGACCAGGATGCGTCAAGGGTGTAAACATTTGTTGGGATTGGTGCTTTGACATTGCAAATACTTAATATTTTTACTCTGCGACAGTACAATAGAAGGTGGAAGCGCGCAAGCGAACTACGAGAATCTCAAGTTCGAATCGCCCACGTGCCTTTGACCGAAGCTCGTCTCAAAGACTCCAGGTCACAGGAATGGTTACTATACCCTTTGCCTGAGCGTTCCTCAACCTGTCAGAAGTCTATTTAGACATACCGTTGAAGAAGGCTTTGCATAGAAACGCACCTGACCACGTTCCAATGCCTTCAAAGGACTTATGACCATTACAAGCTTGCCCTTCCCACCCAACGATGCCAACGCTTGAAACACCAGACTTTTGCCGTAGCCTGTACCTGCGCAGAAGATAGAGTCGTATGCATGTAGTACGCGCTGTACAGTATGGGGCTGCCAGTCGTCGGGGTTGTACGGCAGATGGAAACGGGTGCGCAGATGTTCAGTGATACCCCCTTGATTGCATGTCGGGTTCTGGGGCCTAGGGACCGGCTCTTAATTCCTTGAGGACGTTTTGGAGGATACTTATGACGTCTCTGAGTTCCTGGAGTGCGAGTTAAAGGTTTGGTGGGGGTTTTGGGTCGCAGGGTTGGAGGCATGATGCATTGATGCTGCATGATGATGTGCCAATAATGAAGGGCGTGCTGAGATGGAAAAGGAGCGTCACTGATGAGCAGAAATGTATGCCATAACAAGGCTAAAATGTTAGTATAAATACCCAATTGCGTTGAACTCGCACCTAAGAAATACGCCGCACTCAAGGCTTCATTGAAGCTTCAAGGCTCTGATGGATTTTTGATGGGTTTGAAGACTTTTCTGGGGCGAAATAAATAGGTAAAGAGTGCTTTAAGCCAAAATATTTTATCAGGAGGTCAATACAGTTCCAATCTACAAATAACTCACTGACAGTGTGGATGAAAAACGAGAAGAGGGAGAACGACGCGTCGCGCAGATGGTGTATGAGATAACCCATCTTGCAGCAAGCCCTTCTCGGATGCAGCTTGCCGCGACCACACAACCAAACAATAAAGCGTCGCAAACAAAAGTAGCCAATGAGAGAAGGAGCTTGGAACGAACCTACCATCATGCCTGCTGCTGCACTCCCTCCCGTCGAAACCATAAATGGCCTGAATGAAAATGGCATCAGTGCATATAACATTTGTCTCGAGTTTGAGAAGTCGGCCCCAGCCGGTAGCGTTGCGCTGATGCACGCAAGGATACTGGGCTACTTGATTATCCATTCCCCCTCCCCCTCCGCGCGTCATGAAGTCGTCAAGGTGATACATTCGTGCGCACAGGACCACGCAAAGCTGTCCCAACTCGGGCAGACTTTCCTCAACTATTTCATCCGTCCCTGTAAGTTCTCCTTCATGGTGCGATAAGCCTAGTCTTGATATGAAACCGGCTCTCAGTCAAGAAGTTCAAAGGTCGGACGCCCGCCCCCTCAGATCATCCGTCACGCCCGTCGTTTGATGTACTCAAGAGGGATTTGAGGTCTAAAATTCGGGAGGCACCAAAATCCCATACAGAAGCAAAGGATCTCGTAAGTGGCGACGTGCATGCCACTCTCCTTGAGAAGTCACATTTCCCTGCCTTTTCCAGGCTCTTGTCCGAGACGGGTTTCGGTGTGTAGTGACCGGCTCCTATGATCACAACACAGTTGAAGAAACTTCGGCTTCCACCGACGAAATTGGGGAAGCAGGCACCGTGTACACACGGTGCGCACACATTGTGCCGGAATCCACGTATTTTAACGTATCTGACCAAGGCCCGAGCAACACAAAGGTGCGCCTTTGTCTGTTTTTCTACATTGTTGATGTCCTTATCCTTGCCAGCTCGACTATGCCGCTTCAGTGCTAGCAGTTTTAAAGCGTTTCGGCTACGACATTGAACAAACCAATGGTACTAAAGTACATTCTCTTTACAATGTCATGACCATGGAAGGTAATGTCCACGACTGGTTTGATCGCTTGGAAATCTGGTTTGAGAAGACGGTGCGCATTACGCTATTACTTTTGGTGGTCTTACTGATTCCACTACTACTCAGAAAACCCCAAATTGTTACAAACTACAAAATCTTTATCCTAAGTACCGACGGCGATTACCGGCGGAGGTAACATTCACCACCCCAGATCAAGAGAATCTGCCCGTCCCATCCGAGACACTCCTCAGTCTGCATGCTGCTTGTGCCAAGGTCGCGCATCTTTCCGGGGCAGCCGAATACATTGATAAGCTTGACCGTGATGTGGAAGACTTGAGTGTATTAGCATATAATGGAAGTTCGGGTGAGGTATTAAGGAACGCCCTCTTGAATCACATGAATCAAGTTGTTGGCGTTGGCGCTTAAAAATGCCGTGGGAGATATATACCTGTTACGAGTCGGCCTGTAGCCCGATACTTTTACCTTGTTCCTTAATATCGAATTATGAGAAGCCGACGAGGATCTTCAAGACCGTTGAACACGGTCACCCAAGGCGAGCCACAAGTACGGCCGGGGCATAGGGGGATGAAAATACGTACTGCTGTCAGCGAACACTGCAGATTAGACAGCAAGTATAATGCATCCGTGTCATTTTCATGATTCGTTAATACGGAAGTTGTGAACCTGATGAGAACATAACACTCAAAACACAGTGAACAAAATGCGAAGTAATTGCAGGTTGCTATTATCCGAAAGGTACGTTCCGCTTGATATCTCGCGTATCGTCTTGAGTTCACCATCGCTGAATCAGGTTTTTGACATCCTTCTCGAGAAAGAATATATCAAACGAGGAGGGGACGCCTTGGTATACGTGGCGTAGAATCATTCTCTCTCCCGCGAAACCCGTTCATCTGTTTACATTCCTTTTCTTTGTAGAATACTGTATTTGTATCTGCCAGCATAGATATATTCGACTTTAGAGTATCTTACCTCTCGCGTCCCACTGGTTGTCGACCATTACCGATGAAAGACAGGAATCTCGCTGCAGATCCGGCCCTCACCTTATGGCGAATAGCATCTGCATCCTGCCAATATCCAACTGTTGGTATTTGTATAATGCGGACATCTGCCGATGGTGAAGTCGATTATGAGCATCATGTATGCGGCGATTTGCTACGGCGTCGCGTCTTCAAGGCTGTAAAGGCAGCACGAGTGATGGATGGAGTAATGACTTAGCGCCCGCAAATCGGCTTTGGATCATACCGTAAGAATACTCACTAGCACCGAAGTCGAAACCTAGCAGATGTCTGTTTTATTACAACTCGACAGATGAAGAGTACAAGAGAGGCATCTTATATACGTACAGGGCGTTCGGTCTATTGGTGACTATCAAGACTGGAACTGCACGCGGAGAAATAATATATGCTACAGAGCTGTATGACCGGGTATAAAAAATCATGAAACCATATCAAAAAGAGAAGAACTGGCGCTCAGGATGGTTGTCTATTGTAGACTGACGATCACAGCTGATGCTGACCGTATAAACCATCCCAAGTGTTCTCAGCAGGGAGCTCATAATAAGTGGATGGTCCTCCATCATGGGTGGGCGCTCTTCCATGGTTGTTGGACCCTGCGTCGTGATTGGATGATCCTATTTCCGCGAAGGACGAAGAGGATGCATACGTGGTCGAAGGCTCTCCCCAGCCGTTGTTGTGGTTGTATGTGTTCCCGTCATGCTGGTGATGGGTAAACGATGCAGTGGTGGGCTATAAACTATCATGTAAGAGGCGGTTTCAATACAGAGAAGATGTGAATCAACGAACGTTCGGGCGATGAACGACGGGCGCAGCAGCAGGAGCGGAAGGAAGATATTGGGGGATCACAGCTTGGTTCATTACTGCGAAACTTTGGCCGGAGACGTCGTGGTAGTAGGAAACAGGGTTATGGATCTGAGAGTCAGAACTCTCAGCAAAGGCAGCAGGGACAGGCGGCCACTGCTGAGAAGTTTGCATGCTCTGTGTAGCACGCCCGTGCTGGACGTCAGTCATGCCTTGTCCTTGAGTCGCGTGGACATCGTGGGTTATCGTATCAGTGTTCGTCATGAAAAAAGGGGGATATTGAATACGAGGGATCTCAGGCGCAGCAGTGGGAGTACGGTAGAAGAAAGATTGTGCATCCATGCCTTGGGCAACTGACCCGTACGGTAGATTGGCTACCGACAGAGAAGGGATCATCCTGCGCCCTCCGTCGTTCTTCGAGCCCTTATCCCCAGTAGAACCGCGACGCTGCAACGCGTGAGTAGACTTTCCAAGTTCATACGCCTCTTTCTCCAACTTAGCTATCGTTTTGTAGAAGAGCCGTTCCTCCTCTGAAAGTTCATGCCAAGCGTCGCTAGCGAGTCGGCTGACTTCAGCTTCGTTACTTGGAAGAAGGACCTTGTATGTAGCGAAGAATATATCCCGGAATATGGTGGAGGGGTTCCGTGGACGACGACCACGGATTTGATACGGCTGAGTGGCAGCGAAAGAGGGGACAGGCGCAGCCGTACGTGAGGCGGGCGGGGCCAGGGCCAACGTGCCATTGTGAGCCAGTAAAAGATCTGAGCAAAGTCAAAAAGATGCAAGGGGCATTGGAAATTGGTCACTGACTATTCGGAAAAGAATCATAATGAAGCGCTCCGGGATGCGCGTGAGCCATATGAAATAACGAGTAAGGCCGCGAGCGGCAAAGCCCGCTACCTTACATAACCTCTTTCTGATTTTTTTTTCGCAGCATGCAGGGTATGTTAGCATTATGCATGTTCATTGAAAATGTGGATGGAAAAATACAAGTACGAAAAAGCTTTATCTTTCAAACTTCAAACTCTGTTTTTTGCATTTGTCCTCCAATTTCTGAACAGAGGAGCATCTGTGCGATAGTTGCTTTCAAGGACAATGGCGTACTTACATTCGAGCATGACATCGATCGTATCTAGATGACATCAATATAGTTATATTTTACGGTGTCGAGTGTACCTCCGTTCTCCATCTCATACGTATTTGGCATGTTGTGGGGGTTCAGACGTTGTCCTTCGTATATAAATCTACCATTCAAACATGAGTAACACCTCGGAATTATAATTGTTACCTACTTTAATTCATCTACTTCCTTTCCGATAGTCTCGGCATAGACATAGAATAGCTTCCGTAAAGATGTGGTAGTTTTGAGCTTAAATATGTGTTCGTATCCAGTGGAGGCAGCTATCTGATCGAGAGTTGAGTGTAATGTTACACAGCGACCAAATCCATATCTCGCCTTTATAGTTATAGGACTCGAATCCGGGAGTGTTTGTACGTCATTAATTTCGATTTTGGGGGGAGGCGTTAAATGAGAGGAAGCTGCGAAGACTGACATGTAGGCGACGTCTGTCTGAAGGGTAGTAGAACATAGTTTTGTATGTGGTGGGACAAGACCTAACGGCGGAGCAATGTAAAACGGTTTCGGTATTGTTAGAGATATTTTTCATTCTTGTGATATCATATTCGTTCTCGTGACATTGGAGGTTTTCATTCTTGTTTTGAGACTCTCGTATAAAGAAAGTCTCAGATTTTGTGAATCACAGTGCTGATAAGGTGGCCAACTCGCACCGGGTAGGAATATACCTACTCTACAATGGACGAACAGTTCAGCAAAAAAGCCAAAGTCATCCTCAAATCAGTCAGCTTGCTATATTTTTCACAATATTTAATGGCACTAAGTTTATGGATAGGGAAGACCATACTTTTGGGCCGCTTTTTTTGAACATCGAAGCATTACTTTCACACTGGTTCCCATTCCGTTAATTGAATCCGCCCAGGAGTATCAAACCCGTGACGATGTTGATGTTGATTACTGGTTGGGTCATGCATGAACCATGGGAGGTGTGATAGATACGAATGTTGGGATGAAGGAATTGGAGGACGTATTCATGGTTCATTATGTTCCTCATATGCAGTGGAATGGGAGAGACCACAACATGGCATTACAGTTGATGGGTTTGTATGGGGAGGGAAATCTGTTAATTATGAAGCTGGTACGCGGTGATGAAGGGAGTTCATTTGAAATTGGACACCTTTTTCCAGGGGATGATTTGATACAGATGCCTATGTATTTGAGATGGTCAGTCTATTTTGCTATCCATTTCAATCGTGCAAGTGACCTTTTTTGTAATCAGGTGGTTGAAGGTGGGGAGATTTCTTTTTTGAGATGGGTTGTATTGTGCCTACTTAGAGAAAGTGAGACATTTCGGTAGATAAATGTTGTGGAAAGCCAAAAAACTGTACCATCATGGATATGGATAAAGCTCAAACTCTTGATTGCATCGTCCGTTCTTTTTATCAGCATTCCCAAACCGCCATTGCGCACCTTGTATATGAAAAGGACCTTTATGTTCATGAGGAAAACACCACGACCAGTGCATATTACCACAATGTCGAACACACCATGTATCAGGGCGCACTCCTCGGACAATTGCACTTTGGGATGTGCATGTTGGGAGATGTACTCGTAAGTCGGTGCAGAAACACTGCATTCATGACTCACGTATTGGTAGTTCCCCATGATGCATAATAATCATTGGCTTCGTTTGGGACCGACCTTGAGGGACAGCAGCGGAGAAATTTTATTCAATGCACAAGTTAACACTTTGAGCGGGTTGTTTCTAAGGGATCAGAACAAGGTTAGTTTATTTATAGTATGTTAATGGTGACCAAGCTGAGGACTCAAACATGATATAGAATCTGTCTTCTCGAGGTTGGATTTTCGAGGATGAGGGTCATAAGCAATACTTGATGCTTTACGCGGATCTGCAAGTTGTCATGAGTTTTGTCCTTCATAATATTGTCAGTTGTACAACACTTACAATTTCCTAGTCAGTAGATGCACCAGGATGTCGGTTACCTGATTCGTCCAATGAAATGGGGTCTCAAATTCATTTGCCCATGACAGAAGATATGTTGAGCGAGTCAGCTGATTTTCCAGTCCGTGTTTTAGTGACTTTGAAGAAGCACTTGTCTGCATCAAGTCGATGCGAAGTATGTATCTCTAGATGTCTAAAGACTGCTGATGTTTTGACCAGCCATTCCTAGGTCTTCGTGTTACACGTCGAGGAGCTTGAGATCATTCCGTTTTGAGCATTACATTTTGAACACGTCATTTTAAACATGTGATTTTGTAATATTAAAAATAGTTTCATGTTTTCGGCCCATTCTCCGATGTTCACTATCCAATTTATTTACATTAAGTTTGACTATGAGCCATGTGTAGCACGTCAATGACAACAAGAATTCTGGCAAATAATACCTAATGACCACTTATAATGAAGGGAGGATGGGGGTAAGAGTTCGTCCATACCAGCTTTTACACCTCTCCAGCCTCCCCAATGAAGAATGCCTACATCTCTGAGTCCTCATAATGACCACATGAGCTCCGGGCACTCAATGCCGCACTCTTTATCGTCGCGTTTACTGTTTTCATATAGCGTTAATTTTTGCTCGGCGAGGCGCCTTCATTGGCATGGCATAACACTCTGTGGGGGATTTAGTACAGGACCACCTTGTGGTGCATGCCACGCATTTACTGTGGCCCTGGTCAACATAATTACAGGGTATAGACAATATATATGGCTGGATGTGATAACGTTCATTTGACTTGATGCCTCGGATGTCAGGATGGGAGCAAAAATCGATCGAGAATTGCTTTCTGTGATAATAAATGCTGTCTGGACTAGAATCAGTTCCTGAAGTAGGATCAAGGTACAGTTAGAGACCATTACCTGAAAAACGGAATGCTGATACATAGTGACTGAGCTAGCCCCCATTTGGCAATGACGATAATCCAAGCCATCAATAGACTTGCGAAGCTTGAAGGCATGATCACGACAGAAAATGATCCAGGATGCATACATCCCATTCGGTGTTATGATATTCAAATTATTTGTTTTCCAGTTGCAAGCTGGAGTAAGAACCTGTAACACCACGGAACCAACAACTGATGCGCCTCATGTAATCGAGTGTGTGTGAAGAAATGGGCTAGGATAGATGGTGGCATGAAATGAGTGAGAAAGGACCGTAGCCATGTGGTGACGATGCAACGGACAAGATGACGAAAAGTACGACTGCAGGAGACAATCGTGCGAGGGATATTATGTCGCTATATGTCAGAGGAACTGTAAGACTAGTTCTTCGGTTAGCTATGAAGTCATTGATCTTTTTATAATTAAGATCAACTGGCCAAACACAACTTGTACAAGTGGAAAAGGAGGATGTCATGGCGCAAAAAAAGAAAATATCATTTGCTCCCTGTGGTTCTGAATGGTATGCGAAGGTAAAGGGTGACAGTGCTCATCAATGAAAGAGACGGATGGATGCTCCAATCTTATTTTCTGTAACTCGTGTTCATATTTATGTCGCGATGTCTCGATTCAGCTTGGTAGTTCTATATATGTAGGATCAAGGGTTCATTAATAAAGGTAACGACCCTTACCAAATAGCAAGTGAGAACTGCTTTGAGTGGCTCGCAATAGTATAGGACATCCTTGTGAATGAGACACTGGCATTCACAAGTGAACGCGTCAGCTGAGGAGGTAGGAGAACTAGCAAGACATGGGGCATATTTCCAAAATGGACAAGGATTATTTGATGGATCTAAAAATAAACGACTTGGACAGGTGTAAAGGTAGGTAAACTTACTTTGGAGGGTCGGAATCAGGACCGGCATAAGTCGGTGGAGACTGATGCATAGTTATGTAGTCGGTTTCGATCCTTTTGATAAGCATCTCATCGTTGAGAAGATCATCGATGGAAAGGGGAGGGTTGTATGGGGTTTTCTTTCAAAAATGAAATGGGGTGATGTGGTTGCATGGGTACGAGACAACAAGAATCCTACTGACCTGAGTGGATGGTATTTTATATCGGATTGCACATTTACTAAGATATCTAGCAGTTTCATGAAACAAGGGGATAAGTAACGCGAGGATAGGCATTACGATCAGTATATGATGCAAGTCATGAAGAAGGAACGAACCAGGCCGATTGATGCTGATTTTGTAGTCCGTCTTTTAGCTGAGTTGTTTTCGCTTCAAACAAATGTATCGTCAAACAAAAACAGGGTTGCATTTAACTGAGGCATTAAGTAGTAGTAATACAATTTGAAGTACAAATGAATTACATTACAGGACCAGAAGGTAGCACAGAAACAGGAATATCAGTTATGTCACCAGAATATCTTTCCATTACATGAGTGTCATCCACTCCAAGAGGAGTCTCATCTCCAAAATCTTCATAGAAAGAATCGAAAGGTGCTTGTGCGTCTTTACTGTCCTGAGTTTCCAAGTGAATGGCGAATTGTACATTGAGAGAGATGCATTCGACATCCTCGCAGGACCGATATCCACCAATCATAAGACTACTAACGCGTAGTCCCCAAACTTGATATCTGCCAAGGGAAGAGCAGGATAATGCGTCAACGCAAACTTCGAATGGCCCAAAAACATGGGAACTTTGTGAACATCAGACTGATGGAAAAGCAGCGCAGATAATCCCTATATACCTTCATGGTTCCAGGCACGGATCGCTAAGCAGGGTATAACGATTAATACGAGTGTGATTAGCAACATATTGGTAACCACTCATGTGGTCCATGACTCTCACCATTCATTGGCACCGGGGTCGAACCTTTGGCTCTTTCTGTCCTGATAAAAATTAAAACCAGTTTAACTTAATAGACTGGTCGAAAGACAACCTTCCATGGGTTTCTGGTAGGAAGAAATGGTTAATCCATCTTTGTATACACTGAAAAGGTTGTTGAAAGCGCAATATCTGGAATATAACTGCTACACATCGGGGTAGAAGGCGATCCAGTGGTTGAATGTTGATCTCTTTGTTGTATTCTCCGTTCTCCAGACTGCAATGCGTTACCCGTCCTACCATGTAGAAGCTAGCATCCGCATTATCAGAAGCGCGTACAATCTTGCGACCGTCGTGGGAACTTGTTCATGACACTGTAACGAAAAATTCCTCGCGGCTGCACTGAAAATAAATTGTATAGGATGGTTCCTTCCGCTGTGAGAGCATATTCAAGATGCGTCTGTACAAGTTTCAGTATATTCAGAATAATGTAACCTATATCAAAAGCACGAATGACTCACTCTGCCTTGTTTTCATTACCGCCAAGATGATCTGCAAGGACGAACGGAGTGATGGGGGTATGGGCGTAGGATCGGCTGTATGATATTCCCAACTCGCGAACGTGTGGCAAAATCATCACAGGTTTACTCGACACAACGAATGGAAGAAAGAGTTGAGGTTACTGTGATCAACAATAAGCAGATGACTGAAGAAAGCGAAAGCTTACGGTTGGATTACAGGAGTCGGGATCGCTTACGTTTGTTCTCTGCATCCTTTTTATCGCTACAAAGCACGATCAGACAACTACTATTTCCAGAAGTGAATCTCTTACTGTTTTTCTGGCATGGCATCTGTCTTCGATGATGTCGGCACTTTCCCTGTATTTGTGAGGGTCACTGTCAGTATTGCGTTAGAGGGGGCGAACTCTCAAACCACAAAATACAAACCTTTTCACATCTCATCTTGGACGGGAAGGGGCTCGATAGGAATCGAGGAAGTTGGGTTGCTGTGGAACGTCATTCAATGTACTGAAAAGAAAAAAATACGAAATAGTATTGATACTTCTCGGTATGTGCGATGGTAACGACCGATTCAGATTTGTTGGTATCCAAAAGGGTACTGTCCAAAGCAGATCCACTGTAGTAAAATGTATGAACATTGATTTGAGACGATTTACGCTAAAATCACTCATGACACAGATATATCTACTTTCGGTTGCTTTGATTCATTCTCCATGGGAGGAGGCGTATCAGCGTCACGTTTAGTGGGAGAAACCCTGGGTGGTCCATAAGAATCTGATAGGAATGAGGCGAAAGGAAGCGATCACACTCACTTGGAATTCTTTTTGTGCATTTTTGATGTAGTTATAGTTTGTACGAGTGGGATCCTAACGAAGATGAGCTCATAGTGGTACCCCTGCTTTTATGCATGTACATAACAAGAGAGGTGGAACATTAGCTATCATGTTCCTGTGGGTAACTTAACATAAAAACATGCGATTTCAGAATTCAATAATAATTCTGAGGTGTTTAGGAAGGGACAAGAAAGAAATGGCTCACCAGATATATCATGTGGAAAATCAGATGTTGATTCAAGAAGCTGAATGACGGTACAAAGATATCGTTGAATTCATAGCTAGATTGAATGTGTTTGTTGTCAGGTCATGCAAACTATAGTCGAACGATGAAACAATTCAAGGATTTTTTTACTGGTAAATGTGGGCATCATCGTAGTCCAATTTTGTCTGTGTGGTATGCTCCAAGTGAGACAGCGGGTAAAACACAAAGCCATTATGCGAGTCAGCTGGTAGTAGGCGAGTGGTAAGAGGCTCAAATACAAGAGTGATGGATGGAAAACGATGGTCATCTGGAAAGTATACTTTCAATTTATCCTCACACGTTCATTGATATGTACAAACCTCTGACATTAATGCCCTTATCTTGTACCCCATGAGTCGACCTGGCACAGTTGAAGGAGGTTGTGAAGCAAATGGACATTCATACATAATAAGTTCAACTCGGGCTGAATAGACACTGCTCACGTGCTGATGCAGTACTTGCTAATGCATGTTGCGCAAGTCAGAGAGTATGGATGCTCGATGGCAATTGGCGACATACGCGATGAAGCATTAATCGATAATGCTTTCATTGTCAACACGAACACTTCCGATGAATTCGCGTACCTTGTTTGGAAGGACTCTCAGGAGGAAGTTGTACTGCAAGTGGAAGGCATTTTAGCAGAAGCTCATCACCCACCTGTTATTGGCAACGAAATGGAATACTCGTTAGTATTCTTTTTAGTCTAGGATTCAGCATATTTCTAATAACAGGCAGTGGGAAATTGAACGACCTCATGCAATCAGTTGTTATTGTCAGTAGCAGTCAAGACGACACGTTCAGTCGAGCCATTCAGGGAATCGAAGCCATAAATGCGTTCATGGCCCGGTTCAATGTCAAAGTCAATATGATGAATAACTTCGTATTGGGCAATCTGAAAGCTATTCGCGGACAAACTCGATTGTTAATGCCTGTGGGCAAGGCTCGGATGTCGACAGTTGATATTTCTTCAATCGACTATGGGAATGTATTGAAAAATATGATGACCCAAGGATCCCATCAATATACAGAGGACAACGTGGTGTCGTATTTGAAGTGGGGGCCTACCACTGGTGGTGAAATGTACGTGTTATTTATGTATCCCATGTTAGACATATATTGAGTACTCTTCAGTTTCGTGTCGGACATGAATCCAGCTCTGCTGAAACCTGGGCACATCGTGGATCTGGGCTTATCATTCAGATTGATAAAAATGCCGCGTCGAGTACAATTTCAAGCATGACTCGACTCTTGTACGGCCATCGAATGGGGAGGCATCAAGGTACAGTGTAATTTTTAATGCAGTAAACCAAATCTAATGCACTCAATGAAGATTCTAAAAACAATTTCAAGGATGCAAACAAAAGAAGATGGCCCAGTACAAGGACCTCCCAAGAAACGTTTGCGGTGTCAAAAGGATGTAGCATGAAAATGGGGGTGGTGGACACCAAGATGGATGGCATTTCTAACATGATGGTGCATATGAAGACCTAGTATATTCCAAAGAAGACTGATTGAACATGCGTATTTTAATGTGTATAATAAGACCCGTGGATAATGTAAAGATTAGTTACGTTTAGTTACGCGGTAGTGTCATCATTATCAGTGTGTACATTAACAGTGATCCTGGAACTGTCCACGATGAGAACAGGTAAATAAGGTTATTCCACATCATGCGAATGTGTATGTCCTCCGCACCCGGATTGCCATATATGTCGATGTCGATGTCGGTTAATGCAGGAAACAAGA